>NC_062524.1:8990974-9215974 GCF_022655615.1 Tachysurus fulvidraco | reverse complement strand
TACAGAGATGAGCTCATGGCTCACACAGCATGAGCTCAGGACTCACACAATGTCTTATAGCTGTTTAAAAAAGATTTTTGGACTGAAAGCTTCAGGATTTGTGTAACCTGGTGTATCACAACAACTCTGTATGAAAACACCGTATTTCCAGTAAGAACACAACGTCACTCCAACCGTCCTGTTCTTTTGTATGTTTTTTGAAAAGATAAAATAAGGACAAAAGCATGAAGACCACATGTAACGTTAAAGAGTTCTGACTCCTTGCTACAGCGATTTGAATGAAAACGAAGATTTTCTCATACTTTCAATGTTATAGACAAAGCAAATAGGATGCAGGGTGTGAAAGACGTGCGTTGGCTTCAGCTTTCTGAATTCACACATCTCAGTCTTGTAAGCTAAATTAAACCAAGGTGGGAATGTGATCTCTTTGTTTAGTACAAAAAGGACCGACATTATTTGACCTGGACATTTAGTGAGATATTTGCTGCAAGATTCTGTTTTACCTTTGATTCTGGTTAGAAGCCAAACAGAGACCAATGTGAATGAGTATAGTTAAAAAAGGAAGGATGTTGCTTATAAACCAGAACATATTTCTTTATCTCTGGAACATGATGGAGGAGGTTTCATTGAATAAGTAACTGAGCCAAAAAATTGGTTTTGTTGTGCATTGAATTTCTTTGTCATGTCACGCAGTGGTGGTCAGTGGCTCATATGAAAGTAGACACTCAGAACTTTATAAGAATTTCTGTTTTTATTTAACCTACTAGGTGTAACATATTCATAGAAAAGTTCATGATCAGCCTTGTGGTCAAAGTGTTGGCCTACTGACCTGGAGGTTGTGAGTTTGAATCCCAGGCCTTCAGTTGTTTAGCTGTATTAAAAACGCTAAACTTAAATGTGATATCAACCTCATCTCTGCTCTCTGAGACGCCCCAAGTGCTTGTTCACAAGCGTCTAAAATTTAAAGCAGTTATCTTCAACCACTTAAGTTCTGTAAAAGGTAAAACAGAGGGAAACTTATAAGTGGGCGGTGTTTTATTTTGCACCAAGACAATGAGCTCAGATATGCTGATAGAATGGTAGAATTTTCTGACTGGTTAAAAGTCTTCCAGCTTCCACGAATCATGCTGAGTCAGAATACGAAACAGTCAGGAATTACAAATGTCTGAAGAAAATCAGTAGGAATGCATCACATTGTTATGATGGTGTTCTGAACACATCAGACATTGATTTCATGGAAGTATTAAACATTTTAATGACGTTGTCTCCTTGTGATCCGTTCATGCCCCAAACAAATGTAATCTTTTATAATCCTGTTTGTTTTTTCGATACCCGAACAGATCGTCAGGATCTAGAGGAGCCGTCCAAGGTTGACCAGCTCCAGGAGCCTCTTCTGGAAGCACTTAAGATCTATGTGAGAAAGCGCAGGCCCAGCAAGCCTCACATGTTCCCCAAGACTCTTATGAAGATCACGGATCTCCGTAGCATCAGCGCCAAAGGTAACAGCACGTTAAGTTACCTGGACAAAGATGAATTCGAGTATGAGTGAAGACGTTAATGCAGCTTGCTCTTATTTTGTTATTTGTCTCAAGGTGCTGAGCGAGTTATCTCTTTAAAGATGGAGATCCCTGGTTCCATGCCTCCTCTCATTCAGGAGATGCTGGAGAACTCAGAGGGTCAAGATGGACAGAGCTCTTTGGAAAAGAGCAGCACGGAAGAGAAGGGCAGCTCCTTAGATCTAAAGTCTGCCACGTCGCCCTCTCCGGAACCTACTTCCTCGTCGAGCGAGGAACCATAGAAGCAAAGAGAAAGCCAGAACCTCATGTCTTCTTTATTGTGCACACCACAAGTGGACCATCAGTGCTATCCTTTCCCCAGTTTGAACTATTTTTAAAAGAATTCATTCCAACTTTCTTCATGTACCACTACAAAAATACAAAACATGGGCGGTCGTCAAAGAGAAAATCTGCTTAGCGCTTAAAATCATCCGTACTATGGAACTTCCAACACGCACAGTGTGTATGCGAGCACATTTGTGTGTTACCGAATGCCTAACACAGAGGTGAAACTCCTCAGGTCTGCTGTGAATATTTTTGCTAAACCTGCATGACAGGCTCTTTAATTGTCCTCCTCTCTCTCTCTCTCTCTCTCTCTCTCTCTCTCTCTCTCTCTCTCTCTCTCTCTCTCTCGCTCTCTCTCTCTCTCTGTGTGTGTGTGTTCCTCTGCCATCGTTTATGTTGGCCTGCATTGTACATACCATCGTATGACAAGATCTCTGTATGATAATTTGTGGTGCTTTTTTACAGTCTTAATATTCTCATTTGAGGGCGAAAGATTATGTTTAAAGATGAACACATTACCTTTCACCATTAGAGGGCACTATAATGTTAAAGAGCATCTCCAACTCTGAATGGACGTTTCCTGATTTTCAGGGACTTTCGGGTCAGCAGTTGCTCGTGTGGACAAGAAGCTCAGCTGTGTGTCTTTAACTGAGGCACTTCATATACACTTAATATAAATTCCTTAAATTCCTCTGGGATAAAGACAATATGGCAGTCTAATGTTTTCTGTATTCATATATTTGTTTCACATCAGGAAAACAAACACACACTCAATCTGTATTTACCATTTGACTAACTATCATTTACCTTCTGTTAATGGAGGTCGTCCATAGGAACAGTATTTTCACTTGAAATCTAAGTTGATATAAACTCTAAATTACCGATGTGACATGCAAGACTTATTGAACTGATATACATTCATCATGATGGTGAGTCCCAAGAATATGGGGACTGAAGCAGGATTACAGACTGATTTGGATACCTGTCCATTGCAGGACACCAGGCACACAGACACACAAGCGGACACACACTCATACTCACACCTAGGGGCAATGTAGAGTAGCCACTCTAGCATATTTTTGGGAGGTTGAGGAAAACCACATGAAACTCACGCAAAACCTGAAAGAGCATACAGAAGTTTACAGAAACTTTGCAGTCACCTGAGCTAAAGATCAAATCAGGGATTTCGGAAGGAACCAAATCCAGTAAAGAAGCCTTTATTCTTTAACATAATCATTACAGCACAGTGAACTTCTCTCTTCACATTGCCCAAGATTGGAGGTTGGGGTCAGAGAACAGGGCCATCACTGCAAATGCATCAGGTCAGTGATTACATCAATCTCACATAGTTTTTGGGAGTAAAGCATAGTTCTGTACAAGACAGTGCAACTGTCAAAATCCAATTCACAAAATCCACTGCTGATCCTAATCCTAATGCACTTTTATTTAGGTTAAAACTGTCTTTGTAAAAAAAATCCCACTTAGGGAAATGACTTGAAAAACACACACAGGTTAACATATACAGTATACACACACACACGCACACATTTCTCACATGATGCAAGCTTCTGAAGTCACAGTGGCACTTAAACTGAAACATTTCTATGAAACTAGAAATTTTCAGGCTGCGAAACTATGATCACAGCTTCTGATGCAGGAATTTCAGATGTTTCTACATTAGGAAATGTGGTCAGGAGGTTAATATCACTCCAGAGGTTCAAACACAAGAGTATGGAATCAAACATTTTTCAATTACAGCCACTTTAAATGACTTTACGTAACAGTGTTACAGGTGGGTTTTTTTTTTTTTTTGCTTAAAAGATGCCTCTTGTTCTTGCTTTCATGCATTGGGAAAGTGCATTAGTGGAGCTTTTTCCTCGCAGTTCATGAATGTTTTTTATTTCCTCATGCCTCAGAAGCATTCTTTATACATTTTATTCCTGTTTATTGTTTTTTTTTAAATGATGATGGTGTTGATCAGTATGAAGGCAACATTTTATGTTTCCTACGTTGTGTAAAGGAGGAAGGTTTATACAGATTGTGCTTTCTGTGGCCTTTCAGACCATCACGACTGAATATGTTTTGGTTGTTGCATTGAATGTATTATACATGCTGTATTTTTTACTCCTGCCAAGCACAGACAGACAAAGGGTCATGTAGTTCAGTCAGTAATAACATCTGTAAGTTCTTTTGCCTCTCACGAAGGCGTGAGTGACATCATCTCATTAGTACTTGTAATTATGTGACGGACAAATCGGTCGACGCTCACGGTGCAGTTGCACTACTTGCTTTCTCTACAGAAAAAAAATGTACCTTATTTTTCAGATCTGTTTTCAGCTACGCTTTTCAAACACGCTCAATTTTTCCTTTAAGTTTCCTTCAAGCACCACTCTGGAGCGAACAGTGAAAAGATTCAAGAAAATCCGTGATGTTCTGCTGTCTTTCACACCGTCATTACATAACCTTTGGTGTAAAAGAGATGAAAACACGTTCACCTTTTTCCCCAGTCACGTTACAAGAATATTTTTCTTGATTAAATGAATGCTAAAGGACTTGCGGACCAGAGCAGCGTGACTGAAAGACTTTAATGATAAACACTTTCAGCTTCTGACTCGGTCATTCCTCCACAGAAGCAGTATCTATTATTATTATTATTATAATTTTTTTGCTCATCTATGCCCTGTTTGTACATTAACAATGCTTTGTATATTCAAATGCTGTTTACCATGAACTCTCGGTGAAATAATGAAAATATATTTATTTTAAAATAAAGATGTGCGGAGATATTTGGACACCGTGTTTCCTGAATTTTTATATAAAAAATTATTATATATATATATATATATATATATATATATATATATATATATATATATATATATATATATATATATATATATATATATATATATATATACAGTACAGACCAAAAGTTTGGACACACCTTCCAAAAATTTGGACACAACACCTTTTCAACAGGACAGTGACCCCAAACACACCTCCAGGCTGTGTAAGGGCTATTTGACCATGAAGGAGAGTGATGGGGTGCTGCGACAGATAACCTGGCCTCCACAGTCACCGGACCTGAACCCAATCAAGATGGTTTGGGGTGAGCTGGACCGCAGAGTGAAGGCAAAAGGGCCAACAAGTGCTAAGCATCTCTGGGAACTC
Source organism: Tachysurus fulvidraco (assembly GCF_022655615.1). NCBI lineage: Eukaryota > Metazoa > Chordata > Actinopteri > Siluriformes > Bagridae > Tachysurus > Tachysurus fulvidraco. The sequence goes on along the minus strand of NC_062524.1, from coordinate 9,210,962 downwards.
CTTCAAGACTGTTGGAAGACCATTTCAGGTGACTACCTCTTGAAGCTCATCAAGAGAATGGCAAGAGTGTGCAAAGCAGTAATCAAAGCAAAAGGTGGCTACTTTGAAGAACCTAGAATATGACATATTTTCAGTTGTTTCACTTGTTATATACGTATATAATTCCACATGTGTTAATTCATAGTTTTGATGCCTTCAGTGTGAATCTGCAATTTTCATAGTCATGAAAATAAAGAAAACTCTTTGAATGATAAGGTGTGTCCAAACTTTTGGTCTGTACTGTATATCACCTGCATCAAAGGTCTCCATAAGAAATGAAGCAAACTTTCAAAAAGAAGCACAAACACCTTTTACATTTCATGTTTATTTCCAAGTTCATCTCAAAAGGTACACTGTCTCTTATTTTGAACATTTAAAATGTGCTGGTCTAAATTTCTAAAAGCTGCTTAGGACAAATACAGTTGGATGAAAAAAACCTGTATAACAATAATAATAATAATATTAATAACAATAATAAAAATTGTAAAACAGCTACACAGTAAAAAGCATTTAACATCACAAATAAGGAAAAATAAAACTGGCAAGTGAAGAAATGTACAAAAGTCTGCAGGACAAAGGACAGAAGCGAAAGAAAGAGAGAGAGAGAGAGAGAGAGAGAGAGCGAAAGAGTGTGTGTGTGTGTGTGTGTGTGTGATAAAGAGAGAGAGTACTGGAGTACTGATAAGCTGCCTAAATAAACATATCGTCGTCGTCGTCAGACTCGGTGAAGTACTTGATCTCTTTCTTGGCTCGGCCTGCCCGGTCACGGGACGTGTCCAAGCGGCTGAAACCCTTACTGTTCACATCATCGTCGTCTTCATCTAACGCCGCCTTCTTCGGCTTCTGCACTCAAACACACAGAGGTCGCGGTGAACAGAACTGAAAGCTGCAGCAGCGTTCGAGACGTCAATTATTCGTTTCAAAAACTGTCGTTTTTGTTCTTTATTTAAACTGCTTTGAGACAATGTTCAATGTTGAAAGCGCTATTCAAATTAAATGTGATTATAAATTGAATAAATCAAGTCCATAATTAACCCTTGTATGGTGTTCGGGTCTGTGGGACCCATATTCATACCGTATTTTCCGCACCATAAGGCGCACCGGATTATAAGGCGCAGTCTCAGTTACGGGTCTATTTCTGTACTTAACCCATACATAAGGCGCACCGTATTATAAGGCGCATGCTAAAACTTACGGTCCACAAAAAAAGGTAACAGAAACAAATCAGTGAGTTTAGTTGAACTTTATTCTACTATTTAACAACACACACATTATTTTTTAATCAATCTTCTCCCACAAAACCATCAAAGTCCTCATCTACTGTGTTTTCTTAACTTGGCGCAGTACATTTTCTTTCTTCCTCCACTTCCGTACCATAGATACATTGATGTTGAATACTTTCACAGCTCTATTCCCATTTACAACCGCGTAACTGATAGCCTGTAGTTTGAATTGTGCCTCGTAAGCATCTGATTTTTATTGGCGGATGGCAAACCAACTTAAGGTGCATTTACCGCCACCTACTGGACTGGAGTGTGGAGCGCATAATGGTTAGGCATTTCGCACATGCGTGGAACCGATCGTGTTGCTGGTACAGATCGAGTAGCGACAGGAAGAAACAAATGTTGTTTTGCAACATACCGGTAGTATACCTACCGGAGGCGTGGCGGAGGTAAGTGTACGTACTGTACGTATGACGTAATGTTCTCTGATTGGTTTATCGCTGCCAGCGTACGTAGTGTATGTATGTCCCTGTGTCAGCGGGAAATGGTCGGACTAAAGTCCTTACTAAAGTCGCACAACAACATTTTTACAGATTTTTGGAACTCGGATTATTAGGCGCACGGCCGATTTTTGACAAAATTTAAGGCTCTTAGGTGCTCCTTATAATGCGGAAAATATGGTAAACATCAATAGTTTGGAAAAACTTTGCTTCCCTGTAAATTTGTTGATTTTTTTTCCCACTCATAACTTGATTAAATTTGACTTTCTTTTTTTTTTTTTTATTACATTTTATTAAAAAAACAAACAAAAAACGAGTAGCACTTTAAATAAAAATGTGATGTAATAAAGGTAAAGGGCAAATATTAACCATATATGCTGTTTATATTACTTGTAATTGGGATGAAGTAAACATCTGTAGAGTATTTTAACATAAAATTTTTGATTGTGTTGAATTAAAAACCCAAACATGCAGCCGGTCACCAGACCCACCAACACTGGCTGTGTAACAGAAATACGAACAACATACAGATAGTTTTATGATTCTGTGATATGACTAAATAACCACTGGCAAAGGTGTTATAATGCAGGAGGTTCTCAGCAAAATAATGACTACAGTGTATTGATTTTTTGGGGGGTTTAAAAAAAACTGCCAAGGGACAATTAATACGTATGTAATATCTAGTACATAATAGAATATGTATTATAAAGTAATTATATTTGTTTAGTTAAGTTACTCACTCTGCTGCTAGGAACTTTTCCTGTCTTCTTCAAGGGTCTATAATCTTCCTCTGAGTCAGAGTGCTTCCTCTTCCTCCCCCTGCCTTTGCCTGGGCCTTTAAATAATGGAGTTGATGGTGGTTTCTTAGCTGCCGTGTCTGAGTCCGAGTCCCACACAGAGGTGTCCGGTTTCTTGGTTGTGGATGGAGGTTTCCACGGTTTAGGTGCAGCTTCAGTAGGCTTCTTAGCTGTAGTGAAAAGAAAAAAGAAGAAAGCTGAATAGAAGGTTCAACATTTTTAAATGAATAATCAAGCTCTTTCTTACTGAACATTCGAACAGCTGTTTATTCATGCGATTATCCAATCAGCCAATCGTGTACCAGCAACACGATGCTTCAAATCATATTGTGCAAAGAGCTTCAGTTAATGTTCACATTTCAAGGCAACACTGGGCAGATTTACAAGACTAGTCTCAGATGCCTGTTGTTAGCTGCCTGGAGTGAAATCTAATGTGGAAATCTAATGTGGACTTTGCTGAAGCCCAACATCCTCAAGGACCCAGGTGTCTTTTTTTTAAGATGTTTTCTGATCACTATGTTTGTAGAAAGTGGATATTTTAACTAACAACAGTCTGGCGATTCTCCTCTGACCTCTATCATCAACAACAGCACATCTGCCACATGGCAGATGTTTTTATTTCTATGTAAACTCTAGAGACTCTTTGTGCTAAAATCCCAGAAGATTAAAAACAAACCAAAAAAAAAAAAAGGCTTGAACCTTCCCATCTGGCACCAACAACCATGCCATGTGCAGGAGCACAGGTGTTAATAATAAACAGTAAGTGTACAGTGAACACGCTTCTGTTTTATAACTGTCTTGGGTGAAGTGTGCAAACAGAGAACCACAGCAGTTGTTACCTTTCTTAGCAGGTGAGGGTTTGTCAAACGCTGAGCTGCTGGAGTAGGAAGAGAAAGCAGCGCCCCTGTCATCATCACTATCAGACTTCACTTCTGTAACACAGTAAATACAGTCAAACTGGTCCTGATCTAAAGTGCATGAAAACTATTTTGGATCAAAACTCACACACACAAACACACACACAAACACACACACAAACACACACACAAACACACACACATACATACACACACACACACACACACACACACACACAAACACACACACACACACACACACACACGCACATACACAAACACACACACACACACACACACACACACACACACACACACACACACACACACACACGCACATACACACACACAAACACACACATACAAAAACACACACACACACAAACACACACCCATACACACACACACACACACACACATACACACACACAAACACACACCCATACACACACACATACACAGACATACATACACACAACACATACACACTCACACACACACAAAAACACACACACGCACAAACACACATACACACTCACACACAAACACACACACACACATATACACACACAAACACACACACATACGCATACACACACACACACACACACACACACATACACACACACAAACACACTCACAAACACACACACACACGCACCACTGTCACTGCTCTTCTCCGAGAACGTATGTTTGGATGAAGAGAATATGCTCTCTGGTTCCTTCTTCTTCTTGGCCTCTGAGGCAGACCTACACACAATCATTTATAAAGTAAATTTAGACAAAGTGTCTAAAACCTCAACATGACACATAATAAAGAAGTAAAAACATTTCCCTAAACTTCCTTGAAACGGACAAGGATTATGGATACAAGACAATTGCTAAAAAATAAACAAACAAACAAACAAACAAACAAACAAATAAATAAATAAAGCAAAAACAAACAGAAAATCAAATCGTGTATGAGTAGAAAATAAACATACGAAGTGATTGCTGGTTTAGGGGGGAATATGTCATCGTCATCATCTTCATCATTGTTAATCAGTGCCGTGCTGAAGCTCTCTTTGTAGGTGTGGACTGGTGAAGCTGGTGGCTCGTTATCGTGATCTCCTTCCACATGTTCCTCTCTCTCCTCCTCAGAGAAGTCAAAGGTATACTTTGCTTTTGCAGCTGGAGAAAAAAAGTGTAACTTTATAAGCAGACAATCACTACTATTATTCTATAATAACAGATTTTTGAACACGTCTCTGAACAAATACTTTGAAAAATACTAAAAGTATTTCACAATCAACTGAACTTTGTAAAATGTACCGTAGTTATTATTATATACCATGAATATAAAGATACATAAAAATAATGTCCTTTACATCTCCTAATCTCCTTTACAATCTAATGTTTAGACATGTGGTCTTTCCACTTCGGTCCAGATCTGATGGATAGATTTGAATCCTAAATCAAACTGGTAGCCAGTGGAGAGTTGTGTGGGAAGGAGACCTGATGTTACATAGCTCTCTAGTTACACATAGCTTGCATCATACTGCTTTAAGCCTTCCGTTTAACAGGGGAAAACCGAGCTGTATAACAGCAAATGGGGGAAATAGATGAACACACACCTGAAGCTCTCCTGGATACCGTGTCTCGGGGAATAACAAGCTGTTCGCCATCATCTACATCACTGTCAGACTTTTCGTCATCATCTGACCAAGGATTCCTCTTCTTCGTTTTCCTGCTTGAGCCCTTGGCTGAGCCTGGAGACTTCCTCTGCCTTGGAATGCCTGATGAAAAGCATGACATATAAATAATGTCTTCTAAACACTGGGATATGGTGTAAGGATGTATAAAGCTGAATACAGTTTCATTGGCCAAGAATAACTATAACTGCTGTTACATTCTTTACCGGGTTCCTTCTTCTCCTTTTTAACACGTGGAGTTTTGGGTTTGGCACCAGGGTTTGGCAGACCAGATGGTGAGATCATTGAATTGTCTCCTGCTGCACCGTTCGAGTCGATCAAACTGTCATCGTCAAATTCCACCTTCACTGACATTTCCGCTTCACCCTGGAAGATAAAACATTAAAAATACATATACACTTACTGAATAAACATCATGCTCTCAAATAAACAACAAACTCTGAATGCAAAGCAACAAACACACACACACACACACACACACACACACACACACACACACACACACACACACACAGCAATTTAACATCCAGAAGCACGAGTAAACACCTCTACACGCAAAGCAACAGATTTCTTAAAACCCATTGCAACTCCCCAATAAAATATTCTATATTGATGCACAAATTAAAATTTATAACTCATATAAACTCATTTAAAGATTTAGTTTGTTTTGAATTTTTCATTTGCATTCAAACTATTTTTTATTAAAAATCAATTTTTATTAAAAATGCCAATTGTCCCTCTTCACCAATGCAAATAAAAGTATGACACGTACATGTATAAATACACAATAGTATGTTTTCCTTTTTATGTATTTACTATATTGTAAACATCTATATCTAAGTTTCCACAGGACAAAAGAGACATTTTTGTTACATAGAATAATAATTTGCACATCTAAAGTATGACCCAAATGTTGTGGATGTTATTCAGAGTGTGAAATTACTGCACTCTCTTTTTCTCACCTTCTTCTTCTTGGTCATCTTCCTGGAGGCGTCAGCTTTCATGGCGAGTGTGATCTGAGGCTCTACTCGCCGGCCGAACGGAGACGGCAGGGTCTCTTCCAGCTGGATCTTCTTCGCTTTGGGCTTGCCTACCTTTCCTTTGACCATCTTCACTGCCTTCCCCATGCTGTTGTTCTCTCGCTCTTGATCCTCCAACCGCTGACACACAGAAAAATACAGACATAAACAAAGGGGTGTGTCTCAGTAACCACACACACACACACACACACACACACAGACACAGACACACACACACACACACACAAACACACATATATATATATATATATATATATGTAGCCTCACCAACTTGAATTCAATTTTAAGCTCATAATTTCAACCGTAGACATTATATTTTAATGTAAACCTGTATTTTAAGAATATTTGTTTACTTTTTACTTTGTATGACAATGATATAGAGATAGAGACATTTTTATTAAACTTAGTTTTGTGTGATTTGATTTAATGGTATTAGAACAGGTCTTAAACTAGTTTTTCGGTGGTTGTTTGTGACTGAACGCTCCGTCCTCAAACGACTGTGTTGTGTAACTCTTACGTCCAGCTCTTCGATAAACACAGCCAGGTCTTCTTTCCATAGATCCTCTGAAGATTTTCTCAGCAGTTCGTTTAGTTCCGCTTTCTGTAATCACACAAAGTCGTTTTTTGTTTTTATTCAGATAAAGACAATAGGTTTTTTTGGTGATTATCAACTATCTTCAGTACATTAAAACTCTAACATAGAGAGCCATGAATATATTGTGAAATGATACCTAAACAGAAACGACACGGTATAAACGATAAGCTTTTTGTTGTACGTTTTCTGACTTTCTTATTGATTTCAAAATGTTACTCAGGGTCAAAAAATGTAGTGCATTCCTAATAAATAGTAAACTAATGATTGCCCAGTGTTAGTTAAGTTAAATATGCATTTATAGATTTTATTTCTAAGGGGAGAATGAAGCTGAGTACTTATCAGGTAGAAAAATTAAGAACATTGAACATTGACCAAAAGACTGAAAAAGTCTCTTGATACTCAGATGTTAAGAAAGCTTAGAGCCTATGCAAAATGCCTGAAGATTGCACATGTTTAAAAGATGTTTAAACTGACTTAAGCTGAGCGCAGCTTCAAATAAAACAATTGATCTGAGAGGTCGTATTTGGACATGATGTACCTTCACGTCTCTCTGTTTTAGAAGATCGTCCACCTTCTCCTTGGTCAGGCACCACAGAGGCATGTTAAGGATGTAGTTAAAGTTAGGACCTGACGAGGAGCCGGAGTCCACCGAGCTGTCGCTCATGTTGCCGTCATTATCCTCATCCTCCAGAGCCTGAGTGGGTGGTCATACAGAATGTTTTACCAGCACATCAATCTGGACATGGTTTATATTACATGAGGTTACTTCTACACATCACTTTAAATTATGTTGTACTGTTTCCAACACAAATTACTGACATGTGACTAAAATCCCAGAGATACTCGTCCACTCTCTTGTTTATATAATAATTACGCCCCATGATGTAAAACTAACCCCATCCAAATAAGTCTTTAGGTAAGCAGCAGTCACGATCTCTGCCGTCGTGTACAGGCTCAGAGTGACGCTTATTTATTAAATATTTAATACGTTTGTTAAATACCATGTATTATTTACTCATTATTCTACTTAAACAAGTGCTATCGATGTTATTTGCCTGGACATATAGTGTTTTATTTCCAAAACTACAAAAACACGTTCGGTTCAAAAGAGACAAAATTTAGTACTTAAAATGGTCGATTGTGTAGTATGTTTTTTTTTTCTAACAGAGTTGATTCGTTTAATTTTTTTCATTTAATGAGTTAGTAACAAAATGTATGTGCAAAATATCTTCATCTTTGTATGTGACATCTACAACAAGATATCTTCAAGCTAACCTAGATACACACGTGGACAGAATTGTTGGTACCCTTCGGTCAATGAAAGAAAAACTCACAATGGTCACAGAAAAAAACTTTAATCTGACAAAAGTAATAATAAATAAAAATTCTATGAATGTTAACCAGTGAAAGTCAGACATTGCTTTTCAACTATGCTTTAATGGAATTATTTTAAAAAAATAAACTCATGGAACAGGCTTAGACAAAAATGATGGTACCCCTAGAAAATAATGTGACCAAAGGGACATGTTAATTCAAGGTGTGTCCACTAATTAGCATCACAGGTGTCTACAATCTTGTAATCAGTCAGTGGGCCTATATATATGGCTCCAGGTAGTCACTGTGCTGTCTGGTGACATGGTGTGTACCACACTCAACATGGACCAGAGGAAGTGAAGGAAAGAGCTGTCTCAGGAGATTAGAAAGAAAGTTATAGACAAGCATGATAAAGGAAAAGGCTATAAGACCATCTCCAAGCAGCTACATGTTCCTGTGACTACAGTTGCACATATTATTCAGAAATTTAAGATCCATGGGACTGTAGCCAACCTCCCTGGACATGGCCGCAGGAGGAAAATTGATGACAAATCAAAGAGACGGATAATCCGAATGGTAACAAAAGAGCCCAGAAAGACTTCTAAGGAGATCCAAGGTGAACTTCATGCTCAAGGAACGTCAGTGTCAGATCGCACCATCTGTCGTTGTTTGAGCCAAAGTGGACTATATGGGAAACGACCAAGGAGGACACAATTCATAAAAAAGCTAGACTGGAATATGCCAAACTACATGTTCACGAGCCACAAAGCTTCTGGGAGAATGTCCTATGGACAGATGAGACAAAAATGGAACTTTTTGCCAAGGCACATCAGCTCTATGTTCATAGACAGAAAAATTAAGCATATCAAGAAAAGAACACTGTCCCTACTGTGAAACATGGAGGAGGCTCTGTTCTGTTCTGGGGCTGCTTTTCTGCATCTGGCACAGTCTTGAATCTGTGCAGGTTACAATGAAATCTGAAGACTATCAAGGGATTCTAGAGAGAAATGTGCTGGCCAGTGTCAGAAAGCTTGGTCTCAGTCGCAAAACACACAGCTAAAACACCCAAGAATGGCTAAGAGGAAAACATTGGACTATTCTAAAGTGGCCTTCTATGAGCCCTGACCTCAATCCTATTGAGCATCTTTGGAAGGAGCTGAAACATGCCATCTGGAAAAGACACCCTTCAAACCGGAAACAACTGGAGCAGTTTGCTCATGAGGAGTGGGCCAAAATACCTGCTGAGAGGTGCAGAAGTCTCATTGACAGTTACAGGGATCGTCTGATTGCAGTGATTGCCTCAAAAGGTTGCGCAACAAAATATTAAGTTAGGGGTACCATCATTTTTGAGTTTATTTTTTAAAATAATTCCATTGAAGCATAGTTGAAAAGCAATGTCTGACTTTCACTGGTTGACATTCATAGAATTTTTATTTATTATTACTTTTGCCTGATTAAAGTTTTTTCTGTGACCATTGTGAGTTTTTCTTTCATTGACCGAAGGGTACCAACAATTTTGTCCACGTGTGTATATCTACGGTTAATAACATGATTTGTGATCTCTAATGTATGTGTCCTGTACCTTTTCTTGGGCTTTGGTCCAAGCCGCCACTGGATCAGACTCGTAGCCTCTCTGCAGCAGCATCCGGATCAGCTCCCTCTTAGGCTTGTTCTCTGAAATACAGTAAAAACATTACTCTACTAAAGCTGTATACTGATATAGACAGTGAAAAACAGTGAGTTTTGTCTGAGCTCTGATCGAATACGGGTCTATTAATCTTCTTCGCCATCGGAAGCAGTAAAACTAGAGATTTATGGCTGTCATGACCAATTTATACACAACAAGAAGCCTGTTATTTATAGAAACCCACTGCAAATGTTGAGCGTGATAACTAGGATCTATGGTTTTTTTTCCTCCTTTGGGAGTTCGAAAAAAGTGTGGGAAAAAGACAGGCCACGGAATTACCGATATGGACTGGTCCGCCATATGGAACAATTTGTTCCCTAAATGTACTTCTTTGTGGATTCACGAACTCAACTACAGATTTTTTAACAGAGTTTACCTTACACCTTCACGTCTAAGAAAGATTTACAAAGACCCCTCTCATCTCTGTTTTAATTGCAAGAAACACAAAGGAACATTCCTTCACTGCTTCTGGTATTATGACAAGATCTTTTCTTTTTGGACTAAAGTACACCATTTTTTTACAAAGGCTCCTTAAGTTGAAATTTTGTTTCTCTTTGGACTCGTATCTGCTGCACAGTGGAATTGAGACTGTGTTTGATTTCCACACCAAGCAACTGCTCTTAAATTTGGTTTACCTGGCAAAGAAATGTATATTGTTATTGTGGTCTTCTCCTCAGGTACCTTCTGTTAAAATGTGGTTGTCTCAAATGTCCATATTACTTCCACTTGAGAAGCTCACTTATGACATACACCAAAAGTCTAATGATTTTTGGCAGATATGGACACCTCTCTGGTGCCACATTAACGACCTCTCTTGATCCTCTGTGTTACAGTGTACATTTTGTTATTTGCCTGAATGTGCTATCTTTTTCAAATGATCGTCCATTTTTAATTGTTTCTTTATTGTATACTTGAGACTGTATCGGTATGTTTATGTACACAGAGTAACTGGCCAATAAAAATAAATAAATAAATAAATAATCAACTGTACTCACCGATTGAAATCTTCCCTTCGATCTTCTCCAGCACAAATCGTGCTTGATTGGAAAGTTTCGATGACTCGGCACCTAGACTTCCAGCCAGCCAGTCCTTCCTCAGTTTGTAATAATGCAAGCGCAGCTCGAAGAACTCCTTCAGTATATCGTTCACTGATTCGTACCGCTTCATACAGCCCATGTGATCAAACAGCACCTACATGAATAGACCCCACCGAGAGAGACAAAAGGAGTGAATAAAATTCCAACAGACCGATACAATTTTAAATGGTTATATGCAGTTCTTTGGTAGTTATAAAATAACAGCAAAACGTGTTTTATCTGTACGCAATTCTCTGTCTCACCATTGAGTTGCAGGTGAGAGAAGACTGCAGTTTGAAGACTTTGTGAAGGCCTGCAGCTTCAGCCTGGGCCAGCTTTTCCTCCGACAAGCGCACCACAAACTTCACTGTGGTGTCTGTGTGGTACTCCTTATAATCAGAGATGAGAGCTGGGGTTTTCTCTGTGCCCTGCAGCATGGGCTCCAAGACTGACTCCTTGTACGCCTGCATGAAATATAGGGACAATCAGGGAAAATATTCCTCAAATCAGACCAGGGGCCAAGGGTAAAAGACAGAGGTGGGAGTAAGTCACACATGTGCAAGTCACAAGTAAGTCTCAAGTCATGACCGTCAAGTCAAAGTCAAGTCGAGTCTTTTTTTAATATTTGTCAAGCAGGTCTCAAGTCATAAATCTGCGACTTAAGTCTGACTCGAGTCAAGTCGTGTCCCCCAACTTTGAATCATTTAACTCTAGTCCGAGTCAAGTCTCAAATCTCAAATTTGCAACTTAAGTCTGACTCGAGTCAAGTCATATGACTCGAGTCCCCCATCTCTGGTAAAAGATAAAACACGGCAAAATGAACCTTGCATTAATATTTGTGTGGTCTTCTTTATTCTATCTAAACCCTTTATTTCAAATACTGTGAAGGGTAAATGAAAGGAATAAACCGTGACATGGTGTGCGGTTGAAGGAAACTGAACTCCGGGGTGAAAACGGTTGAGCATACCTGAGTCCATGTGCGTATCGGGAGCTCTGTGATCTCAACGGTGTTCTTGTCAAGGACGGAGATCTCACCACTGACCACATACTGGTTCAGTCCCAACTCATGGATCACCCCCTTGAAGTTCTTATAGCTGGGAAGCTGCACATGGACATGGACAGAGAAGTCGTAACGTCAGCACATCGAATACAAACAGTGTAAACACCTCAGTCACCGTTACAAATCTATGTAACTGCCTTTTTTTTTGCCAATTCTGATGTTACACATCAGATGGTGATGTATGTCTATCGGTGGCATGAAGCTTTTACCATAGGCAAAGGATCTTGGTGTTTAAGCATGCGGTTAATGTTGTTGACGATCTCTCGTGGGTCATAGTTGGGGATCTTGCAGGCCCAACCGGTCCCAATACCCTCTGCTCCGTTAACTAGCACCATGGGAATTATAGGAATGTACCACTCTGGCTCCACCTTCTGGTTGTCATCGTACAGAAACTTGAGCAGGTTGGAGTCCACGGGTGGGAACAGCAGCTTGGTCACTTGACTGTTAGTGAGTGAAAGAAACAGGGACAGCAAGAGTACAATTAAATTTTTAGAGCATGGAGATCTCAACCTTTTTTGTAACAGTAACTCCATTTTAAGAGGCAGATTTCCCACCGTATCCCAGGAGTTAAAGGCAGCCTACTTTGAAAACTTATGATACAATGCTGTATAAAAGTATACAGTCCAGAAAATGTGTTTACTTCTATTTATTTGCGACTAACGAGACAGTCGGGAGCTGTAGGAGGCTAGGAAAGGTCTGTATATGAAGGTTAATGAAAAAAAAAGAAGAAATTACTTCTGCATTTCATGCAACCCCACATGAGCTTGAGGTTGATGCTCAAGAACAATTCCCTTACACAGTAAATAACTGTAACACTCAAATCCTCTCTGCAGACTGACAAACCTGAGCATGGTGAAAATGTAACGGGGGCTAGCTGCATCTTTGCCACCGTTGATGCGAGTACCAAACTGACCAAGGGGCTGCAGGATGTTGATATTGTTGCTGCCGACAAAGTTCTGAGCCAAGTTCACGATGGTCATCATTAGAGCTTGCTGTTGACAAAAACATCATTCGTTTAATGCTTTTAAATTGCTCTGTGGTGATGCTTATGAAACAGTCGTACGATACAGAATGCATGCACTACGGTTCACAAATGTTATCACCGACTCCCTTTCGTCACGGCACGTTTTAACATAAGAAGTTGCCCAAACACTTGCTGGAGTTGTTCCGAACTGAGCTTTAGGCAGATGGTAATCATACACTGAGCTAAATTCCCTACCAATATTAGAGAGGATGAGAACACAGTGATGACCAAAGATTTACGCCATCACAAGATCTTAAAGAAAAATCATTTTTGCTGTGGTACCATTTCTAAGAATATATTTGTCCAGGCTGAAAAATCTAAATGCACAATGTTCCCTTTGACAGCACTGATGTGTTGAGTGTAACGTAATGTAATGTAGTAATTGTAACAAACAGGAACTAAAATCCAAACAACTAAAACTTTTAATATTGGATTGGAGGCCTATGGCGAGAAAAAAAAACTTACAGAGACAAACACACACACACACACACACACACACACACACACACACACACACACACACACACACACACACACACCTCGCCGTGATGGTAAGCAGACATCTCTGCGACTGAGCCAGCCAGCTGAGCCACTTTCACCTCCCTCTTATCGTTCCTCTTCAGGCAAGTAAACAAGACCTTCCTCTGGCCTGGCTTCAGACCTGCATGCAAAACAACACACCCCAGATATTCACCTTAAGCCTTTAGACAACTGGTTAGGTAGCGCTGTTTGTACTCATGTCAGTGCTCTTCACTCTTTTTTAGGTAAAAAAATTATTTTAGATGCCACAAAAGACATATAAGTTCGTTGCTGCCATACACACACACACACTGTACACACACACTCTGACTGTGTAACTGTCATGTGTAACACTATTCAGGAGGCGCACCATCGACAAGGGATGGAATGGATCTCTCGTTGTCGGAGTTGGAGAAAAGAATCAGCTCTTTGTTGATGAAGTCGTTGTAGGACAAGTGCCGTGCTGCAGTGCCATACAGGTATTGCTGAAACACAAAAAAAATGAATTTAAAAATGGCTGCCCTTGTTAAAAAGATGATGCTATGCTAAAGCACTATTCGGACGGGACTAGTTTTACGTGGGGACGTGGAGTAATGCAATTTTACCTCAGGACGTCTGTAATATTAATTGGCCAATTTGCACGGGACAAGACATCTCAGTAAAACTAGCAGAAGTGGGAGGGGTAACTCACTTTACACACAACAGTAACCTCCTTGTCGTCATGTGCGTATGACGTCGCTTCCTGTTTCAAGCGCCTCCATGCTTGCAAAACGCGCCAAAAACTACTTTTAAACAGGAAATGACGGAATTTTACCGTACATATTTACAGCTGGTCTTTTCGGACGGATCTTTTGTCCGTAATGATTACCGAGATGGCACATTCGGACGGGACTAAAATCACCGAGAAGCTCTGGTAATAATTACTTTACCCCCACGTCCCGACGTAAAACTAATCCCGTCCGAATAGTGCTTAAGACTATTCCAAGAGCTAAGACTAACAGGGCTGAAAACCTTTTTTTAACATCTCAATCCCCACTGAATCTCTCTTTAAAGCATATGTGATAGAAAGGTGGATGTGATCACCTCGGGCAGACCGTGCATCCTCCTCTGCCGCCTGTCCTCCATGAAATTAGTGAGCCACTCTTTTCTGTCATCTGTCTTCTTCTTGCTGAATGCCTTTAGAGAGAGGACAAACAGGCAGAGCGATACGATTACTATACAGTCCTCTGATTACATCCTGAGTTATACAATACAATACTGACACATGCACTACATGCACACCCCTTAGTTCCTAATATCACGGCCAACTTCGCAATCGTGGCTCCTTGCCACAGATGGCTGTGGATCAGGATTTGAACTCGCAATCAAGTAACAAAATAATTGCACTTTCTCTCTTCCCACCTCTGAAACCTACCAAAGTAATGGCAGCATCATCCTCGGTGCCTCCATACTTGAACATAATCCGATGTCTATCCATATCGGCAAAGTATTCCTTTGCCTCTTTGCTTGTGCTGGTACCCAAACCTATAGCATCACATCATTAAATAACATCATTAATCAATTAATCAAACTATCTATCAATCAATCAATCAATCTGTCTGTCTATCTATCTATCTATCTATCTATCTATCTATCTATCTATCTATATACACACTTTGTTTTATTTAATGATTGCTTAAAATAAAAACAAACCTTTGTAGTACTTTATATGCCAGGTTTTGTAATTGTCTGTTTGCTTTTTCCACTCTTCAAACTCTGGAATGCTGTAGAAGGAAACTTCCTGTTTGTTCTTAGTGGCCTGTACACAAAGCAATCGATATTAAAGCTGATACTAAAACTAAATATGCAGCATTTTTATATATACTGTATATACACAAAATAAGCAGTTCGTACTTTGACAATCGGGGTGATGAATTCTTCCAGAAACGTGTGCTTCAGAAGAGATGGCCAGTTGTGGTGGAAGAAGTTGATGAGAAGGCCCTTGATGTGCGAGCCATCTTGATCCTAGTCACAAAACCAGCAGCGAACATTAGTGCGGTCACAGAGGTGCAGCAGATTATAACACGTTTAAGACGTACTGTACCTGATCGGTCATTATCATGATTTTGCCATAGCGTAGAGATTTCAGGGACTCGGCGTCGTCGTAACTCTTCTTATACTGCAAACCGACAATCTTTATGATGTTGTTGATTTCTGCGTTCTCCATGATCTTCAGACAGAAGACGACACAACGACACAATTAAACTTAACATGCATCCGTGTTCTAGTTAGATTTGCATTATATCAGTTGTGCAGTAATATGGGACGCATTGCAGATGAAACTGGACAGGTGTAAATGCGTGTGGTTGTTCAAGCCACATACGTTAGTTCTATACTCCTCCCAAACGTAAGTACGTCACTCGCAAGTGACAAACAGTAAATGATGTTTTTTGTAGCATAACCGTTTTCAACAAGTTTTTTCGTCGTCTTTTTGATTGCATTCTGAAAACCGCATACACCAAAGCGTGTTCCATTTCAATTACCCCGGAAATGAGGTAAAATACATTTGCATTTTGGGAGGGAGTAGAAAGATCGGATTTATATCCGATTCACCAAGACGCATTTATGTGGTCTAATGTAAATGGAACAGTTTTAAAAAATCAGATAGCTAAAAAGGCCCTAAATCTACATCTTAACTTTGATGTTTTGTGACTAAAATAGCGCTCTGTGTCTAAATAGCGCTCTGTGAACGAATCTGAGCTCAATTCTGCACGAGTACTCATTTAACTACTATGGTGTCTGCTTACCTGTTTGTGTGTGGCTTCTCGCACATTCAGGATCTTGCCTCTTAAAGGGAACACTCCGTAGCGGTCTCGTCCGATAACGCCCAGCCCGGAGACGGCTAGCGATTTGGCTGAGTCTCCCTCAGTAAGAATCAGAGTGCATTCAGATGAGTGCTTCCCACCTTAGCATAAGAAAAAGTCAGCATTAATAGGAAAAGTAAAAAAAAAAAAAAAAGGTAAAAAAGGACAACCCAGACATGCCATGCTGTAGTACAGCTTACAGAAGTATTAAAAAATACAAGAACAACCAGATCATTTAAATTCTATTGACATATTTGTGCTTAAGAGCAAAGTGGAAATTTATAGCAATCTGGAGGTATTAACACTTAACTGGTCCAAACTCACCAGCATCATTAGCATCATCCAGTTTAGGGATGCCTTTAATCTTGCTGTACTTGACTGATGAGCACTTTTTATTCAGCTGTGTCTGAGCCTTGAACTTTACCCAGTTCAGAATGCTCTCCACGATGCCACAGTTAGTAGCCTGAGAAGCAATAAGAGACCGGTTACTGACAGAAATTATGCTCGGTATTAAGCGCACTTGTGTATTTAAAAACAATAAATACTTCAAACGGCTACAAAGGGAGTTCTTAACAAGTTCTTCACAAACTTGACACACACACAACACATCAACTAATTAGCAAGTTCCTCGAAAGCTATGTCAGGTGCCTAGAAGGAGGAAGATCGAAATTAACAATGAGATTAAGAAACACCGGTCCGAATGTTACCTAAAGCCCAAATTTACTATCTGATCCCATCAAGCAACCGTATTATCAAAATGTTCCTTACCGCTCTTATGAATTTTTCGGAGAGAGCACATTTAGAGCCAAAGCTTTTGGTCTGAAGAGTCATGTTCTCTTTAGTCTGGGAGTCAAAGGTCGGGTTCTCGATCAGAGCGTTCACAAACACCCAGATGTGGTTCTTGACCTGAAATGAATCAATTTACTTCATCATCATCATCATCATCATCATCATCATCATCATCATCATGGTGTTTAAAATGACGACATGATGCTAATATTTATTGTCCGAACCTGGAATGGTTTCACTGTAACTCCTGCTTTATTCTTCTTCTTTACCACCTCAATGAGTTTTGCCACAATTTGGTCCACGACATAATCGATGTGTCTGCCACCCTGTGAGAAGAGCCAAAAGAAATTACATCCTGGCTCACAGGCCTAAAGTCAAGGAGTGTGCGATCAAGCAAAATAAGTCATCCTGATAATCTCATCTGATAAGTCTGCGATACATCGTATGAATCATGATATTTATGTTCTATAAGAAACAGAAGTTTTTGTGTCAAAGTGGGTCTGATGATTCTTTAATTTGTCCACAAGAAACAAACCAGCTTTTTTCCCTTCTGGTTGTAATGACTACAATTAATACAAATATGAATTTATGACATTTTAGTAAGTAATAATATCCATGATATCTCAGTAAAACTTCAGAAATATCAATATTATTCCTCGTATTTCCTGCTACCTTTGTAGTGGCGATGCTGTTGACAAAACTGATCTGCTGGAACCCCTTCTCGCTCATGGTGAGACACACCTCCCAGCGCTCGTTCGCCACCTCGTTAACTACTTTCAGTGCCACGCCGGTCTCGTCCAGCTTGTCCTTCACATACAGATCCACGTAGCTGCGGAAGCCATTCACCTGCAGCATGAAGTGCGAGCAGAGAGCATGTGACGTGTGAAATCCAAGACTGCGATTCACTGACAGTTTATACATGATTCGGTGCGAATCTGTTCATGATACGTAAAGCGAAGGTAAATTCATATTCAGGAATGAAATAAATCCCACTGTAAGGAACACATACACGTGTACTCAATTAACTACACGTGTAGTTAATTGTAGGGTGTGCCGTTATAGGAAAATAACCAAAGACACAACGGAGGTGATGGAGCACAGACGTAAATAATGTTACTGTTACCGCAACAAAGTTTATGATATATCACTAATTGAACATCCCCAAAGAGATTTATTGTTCTTATACTAAACTTTGTTAATGACTATACAGTTTTGTTCATTAGTGAATGATACATAGTACTTACTTTTTTTTTTTAAATATCACATTTTCTCAACAAGGTCTCAACAGTGCCATTGTAGAATACTTTATATATCAATAACACTATAATAACATCCAGTTCTGTTATATAAAAACTACAACTTAAAGGCATCTGGATGTGTGTTTTTAATTGTCAGTATTTTGTGCTTTACTGCCCTGAGATGTTTGTTTGAGTAAAAAGAACAACAGTGTGTTTAACTGTAAGTTTGTTTTCATCCACCAGCTGCTTAAAGGAAATGTTAAAACCACAGCCTCCAGCTGCAGCCGGTTCAGTTGTGCCCCTTATCTAAACATGCAATTTGACAATTAAAGGGTTCTTCTTCTTCTTTGAAGTTATAATGTTAAATCCAACGAGCTGAAGGCGACGACTACGTTCGGATCAGATGTGCCCGAAGGCCAAGTCAGCTTAGCGTTGTAGGTGAAGCAGGCTGCTTGTTCATGTTCTCGTGTGACTCCGAGCGTCTGGGCAGCTATGATAAACGGCACACGCGAGATAATGCGGTGATAACTCTCGTAGCAGCATATAGGATTTGGACGCCCGAGATTACAGACTACGTAAATAAAGTCAGGAAAAAACCCAGATAACTGGGTACAATCTCAGGCAGAATAGACTGATTATATTTTATAGACAGAATGATATTATTATGCAAAATACGTATGCTGTGCTGATGTTTGATCTTATGTACAAGGTTATGGCTACGTATAATAGTACAGTAATAATGCCCAATGCGATTTGCCTTTCATGCAGCAGTATGCTGTGACTTACAGGCAGCTTCTTGCCGTTGAGAATGACTTTAACGCCCTTGCATGACCCGGCTATGTCGTAGGCCCTGCGCGTCAGCAGAGCCACAATATCCTTGTCCAGTTTATCCATCTTGAATTTGGCGAGATCGGGCTGGAATGTAACAGAGGTGAAATCGTCCCCGTCGAAGGACTTGATTTTTGCATCGCTGGTTTTTGTCATGTTGTTCTGCCATGACTTTAAGCACAGAAAGCAGAGAAAGATTAATTAACACCTTTTATCAATACTCTTTACAGATACATATAGACATATAGACATGCAGACTGTATTGTCTTCATATGACTCCAAAAGTCTGGACGGACAAGATAAGTAACACACACTGCTTACCTCATGTACACTACACACATACAGTCTTAACAATATGAAAATAACAGCGCATCCCTAATGTTCATTTTAAAAGGTTCCACATCTGATATTAAAATACGATTTAACACCACCAGGAACCTGTATGTGTGAAAACGTCGTCTTTCCCCCACCGTGAACAGACGATATCAATGCTTTAAAAGTTCAAATCCACAGAAAGTTCAGCAAGTCACAAAACCCTACAAATTTCATATAGAAAACTCATTCTGTCACATAATTTTAACTAGGTGGAATTAGCGGATGTTGGTACCTGTTTGAAGCTGTGTTTGTACTCTTTGCAGGCAGTTTCCACTGTGAACCTGGTACTGAATATGTTACAGAGCTTAGCACCGTAGCCGTTCCTTCCACCTGCACAACAAAGATAAGAGATTTGAGTTTAAGAAAGGGGGGAAATCTGGATTGCAAGACAACAGGGAAACACTTACTCGGCACATACGGGCTTTAGCGCTACACAACTCATCCAACTGTGATCACTTTTTATTGTAATAATCAAAGTCTGTGAATTTTAGCTGATTAACTGCTGTGATTGTGTTGGTACTGATTTATAATATATAATATATAAGATGAATAAAACACTGTGGGGCCTTTATTAAAACATATTCCAGGCTCAGGGTGGTGACCTGTCTGTTGTGTGTAAGGCTGAACTGATTATTTTCCTATACCAGCATTTTTTAGTCTTTGCTGAAAAAAAAAATTTTCGTTTCCATTAATTTTTTATTTATTTTATTTGATTAAATGATTTACTGTGTTATTACAGGATATGCCGTTTAAAAGGCACCACAGATTAATATGTTTAAAGGAACATTGGCTTAAACTGTACAACATAAAAGCTCTTCAGTGAAAATATAAAATAATCCTAAATCTTGAATTCAATCCTAGCAGGATAATTATTTCATCCCTACACTGTATGACAAGCAGAAACCTGCCCCAGGCCACGAGACTAACACAAGAGCACGCTTTTCCTTTAATTTATTATTTAGTAGCTCATTGTTTTTCATGTAGCACTTTGGCTTTAGCTCTTGTAGTTACCTGTGACTTTTTTCTCGTCATCATCGTAATTACTGGAGGTCAGAAGGTGTCCGAAGATAAGAGCAGGGACGAACATCTTCTCCTCTTTGTGCTCCACCACAGGGATTCCTTTCCCGTTGTTCCATATGGAGATGGTATTAGACTCCCTAACAGAGTAAAATATCACATACACAGTTGATAAGAAGAGAGTGGAGTAGCTGGAGTAGCATCTTTTGGCTAAAAAAGATAACAGGCAGAACTCTCTATATTAACCACAGATAAAAACCTGAGAAGACAGCAAGGGAAAAAGAGGTGGTGTGTGTGTGTGTGTGTGTGTGTGTGTGTGTGTGTGTGTGTGTGTGTGTGTGTGTGTGTGTGTGTGTGTGTGTGAGGATAATATGTTGATCTCGCTCTGTGTGTGTGTGTGTGTGTGTGTGTGTGTGTGTGTGTGTGTGTGTGTGTGTGTGTGTGTGTGTGTGTGTGTGTGTGTGTGTGTGTGAGAAGGACACATGGTTGACGCGTACTGAAGGTGAAGCGAATGTGAAATTCATTAGTCTGCATGCCATCAGCTTCTTCCTCGTCTCCCTCCAGTACATTCCTCCTTCAAATCACCCTTTCACATGCAGCTCAGATAAAAAATTCCTCAGTTGAACATCTTTAAGCCCTAACATATTTATTAACATGCTTCTCGTCTATCATTTAATTTGCACCATCTTTCCCTTCCCCTCTACTTTTAATAACAGCTTCATTAAGACTACAAAAGCATTTGAAGGGAAACGGTGGTAAACGTTACAACAGAGAAAAAGGAACCGTGCAAAACAACAGCTGAAATATAAAGCCCCGTGTTCATACAGGCTTATTAACCTCAGAGTATTCTGTTGAGCTGTTCGCAGACGTATGCTCATATTTATCGATCTTTATCATCCTTTGCTACTTTTCTTAAAGTAGACGATATATTTATTTGCCGTCAAACCACCACCGTGCTTTGTATCGTGCCGCTGTGGGAGTCGATCGTGAAAAGAGTCGATTCGTGTGATCATTTCGAATGAATGACTCTGCTGCAAGTGAAATAAACCAGCAACAAGAAAATACTTCATTTGGCATGTAATCTCTCAGACCAAACTACTACACCTCACTTCGACTCAACAATAACTGACGGATGCTCGTATTTAAAACCATATCTTTTTAAAAAGTCTTAATACGATTTGCTAAAGTGGCTCCACACAGAGAAAGAAATAATAGCAAAGCAGAAAAGGACATTCACACTCTGGTCTGAGTATAATGAGCCTGCAGGAATCCCACATGATATCATGATTTGCTTTATTCTGGAAAAAAAACAAATAATAACGATAACAATAAGCACAGGATTAGTGGGATTTTAATAGCTCCCTGCTGCTGAACACTTATGAAGAAGCTGCTGAAAGCACCAACGCTCTTCCTTAATAAACCAGTAAAGCACAGCAAGCTGTAGTCTTTATTTATTTAGCACGAGTGCATTGGGAGCGAGAGAGCAGCCCTGTGAGATGATTCATTAAGTGGCAGAATGTTAGCTTGAGTGTAAACAGGCTGAAATTTTTCGACTTCTCGAGGGGAGTGGAGAAAAAGCACTCACGGATCGATGCTGATTTTGATGGTGTTCATGTTCTTGTCTCGCTGCTTGTTGTCAGCTGCATTAACTGTGAGGAGAAAAAAAAGGGGGCTAAATCTGGAACTATGAATAGTCCACTTCATTAAACATAACGCTGCATCAGCTCGGCTCAGTCATGTGGCTAAAAGTGGATACGAGACTGGAAATAATCATCTCTGCAGATTTAACGATTAAATTGGTGAAGATGATGCAAACAGCTGGAATTTTGGAAATGTGTTGGTTTAGTAAAGCCTCTAGTATAGAGATTAACTTCATCATATATAAAATACGATGTGATAACTAAAATCTGATGTATCCAGACTGGTACTGTTACTGGTATCCAGACTGGTACTGTTACTGGTATCCAGACTGGTAATGTTACTGGTATCCAGACTGGTAATGTTACTGGTATCCAGACTGGTACTGATACTGGTATCCAGACTGGTAATGTTACTGGTATCCAGACTGGTACTGATACTGGTATCCAGACTGGTACTGATACTGGTATCCAGACTGGTACTGATACTGGTATCCAGACTGGTACTGATTCTGGTATCCAGACTGGTACTGATACTGGTATCCAGACTGGTATTGTTACTGGAATCCAGACTGGTACTGATTCTTGTATCGGTCCGTACACATACTCATAAAAATGTTTCAGAATCAACATGTGAAACCCTGTGAAAAATTGCAGCGATCTGAAATGACTAAAATTACAAAATGAATGAAGAAAGGCAAAGCAAAGCAAAGCATTCCTATCACACCAATAAGCTGAAGTCTACAAAATCTTAGGCAAAATTATTTTATTTACAGCTGCACACAAGACAAACTAATTAACCATTTAAAAGCAACTAGCTAACATTATGCTGTGTAGCAAACGCACGTGTACGTCCTATCTAAATCCTTAAGCTAAATAAATGTTCTGTGATTTCTCTGATTGATCATTGCTGAATAGATTTACTTAATTAGGTATCAGTATCTAAAAACTACATCCTCGTCAATCTGAGAACAAAACGGCATTGATGCATCCCTACTAAAATCAATTCCACTTCAGAGATGAGATGCTGAGATGTGGGGAATCGAGAAGAGCCTGGGGCATCGACTTACCGAGAATTTCATCAAAGATTTTATACAGTCCAGGAACGTAAGTGATCTCTCGCAAGTTCATTCCAATCTCTTCGTCGAAAACCCACATTTGCTGGAAATAAGAGGTACAGATTGAAGCGAGTGTGCCCTGATCTCACAGGACAGTAAATCTGTCATTAGTTTGTGCCATATGACAATAAGTACAATCTGTTTAGGATCACAGTCGGCGTAGTCGCTGTAGAACTGGGCCTCACCTGAGTGACAGGCTCCACTGAGCCGATGTAAGTGTCTGGACGGAGAAGGATGTGCTCCAGCTGAGTTTTCTTCTGGTACACACGCTCCACAGACATCTTCTTAGAGCTCTCTTTCCTGGGAAGCTCGCTCTTCCCGCCTTCACCGTTCGCCTCCTCTCTCTTGGAGCCATTGTTCTTGTCAAAGAAGGTCTGTTGTTAAGATCAGCACAGTATTAGACATGCTTCCAGACTATCCAGACTATAGACGTTGTAAGAATGTCTGAATTAAACCAGAGATTTCTGCAGTCAACTAGAGAACTAGAGCTTAAAGAAAACCGAGCCCAAGAACATCACTAGTGTATCCTGCTAAATGTGTGAAAAAGCTGCATGAAAATATCTTCAAGTTTTCATAGATCACAGACAATTTATTTTATGGTTATTGAGGCATCTATGAGCAATGTTAAAGACCCAGAAACTCAACGTTGTTTACTTTTACATAAAGCAAATTCTTTTAATTTAAAGGTATTACTTGCTTATCCAGTGGGATCATATCCAGATGTTACTTTATTTAAATTATTCTTCAGTAACTGCTCTACCCTGGTCAGGGGCACTGTGAACTCGCTTAGGTGAGAATACATCCTGAATGGGATGGCAATTAATCACATTTGCATTCATTCACACCTAATGGCATGTTTTTATGAGGAAACCAGGGAACCTGGAGGAAATTAATGCAGACACGCGATAGAACATGCAGTGAAACGAGCTCAGGCTCAAAACAGAAACCTGGAGCTGCCTCAGTTTATGTCTAAATTGTATAATGGTTCTTTTAAACAAATCTACAGAAAATGTTTATAGGCTTATTATACACTACATGGTCAAAAGTACGGGATTCCTGACCATCACACCAAGACGTGGTTCATTTTCCAAACTGTTGCCATGATGTTAAAAGCAAACAATTGTGTAGGATGTTTCTGTATGCAGTAGCATTACAATTTCCCTTCGCTGGAATTCACAGATGCAAAGCTGTTCTGTGCACAAAGCAAACTCTATAAAGGCATGGTGTGTTGAGTTTAGAGTGGAAGCACTTGAGTGTCAAGACCTTCTCACCCAACATCACTAATGATCTTGTAGCTGAATGAACACAAATCCAAATCTAGTGGAATGCCTTCCAGAAGAGTTTATTATAAGGAAAAGAACAGAATCAGAATCAGAACGATCTTTATTGCCATGTATGTTTTCACATACAAGGAATGTGTCTTAGTACAGAAGCTCCACAGTGTAACAGAATGACATTGAAATTAACATCTGGAATGGGATGATCAACAAGCACATATGAAGCACATATGATGTAAGGCGTGCATAGCCTAGTGGTTACGATGTTATGTTACCAATTCGAAGGTTGTGAGTTCGATCCCAGGTCCACCAAGCTGCCACTGCTCGGCCCCAGAGCAACGCCCTTAACGCTCAGTTGTATAAAAATGAGATAATGTAAGTTGCTCTGTATCTAGATAAGGGTGTCTGTCCAATGCTGTAAATGAGTGTGATGGTGAGGTGTCCACAAACATTTAACCATATAGCGTATCTGTAAATCCAGCAGCATGTATAATTACAGTCACCAAATTGCAGCTTCAATTCTACATACTTTCCTAAAAAAATAAAAACAATAAGATATATAAATATCAGCCGATGTCCGAATACGATCAGTCTTTCAGTAGCTGACCTGTTCTTGCTACAAATAGGCATGTAGTTGAAATTCACTGGTTAGTGAGAAGTAAACATCACGTCTTCACTGCCTAAAATATGAAAGGACGGGATGAGAAAATCAATCCGGAGAAGTACAGAGTGTGATCAGTGTGCCCTGATTTCGCACAGTATAATATAAAGTTAATTACACTTTTGCCTTACAGAAAAACACACAAAAGAGTAAGACACACATTTAATCCTTGCCTCAGTCATAATTAGAGTGGAAATTAGATTTTTTTTTTCTCTACATTAATGCTAATAAAATGGTGATACGGTGGGTAGCACAATGATCTGCTGCCCCGTAGCTTCAGAACCTCCAGCTTGATCCGTACAGTTCTGTGAGTCCTCATATAAAACACGTCAGCTACACCTAACTACCCCTGAGTGTAAGTTTGCGCATGAATACCCCCCGGTGGTTGTCTGGTGTCCCATCCAGATGATTCCACCCTCACACCCAGCATTTTCTTCAAGAGTCTCTGGATCCAAGACCAGGATAAAGCTCCTACTGAATGAATGTGTCATTGCTGAACAATGCAAACGCGGTGTAATAACTGTTACAGGGGGTAGTTATGTTTATTCAGCACAAATGTTGTGGTCACGTGGGTCAGAGGTCATATTTACACCTGGGTTTTGTTTACTGACGTCATCCATCACTCACGAGCAGAAAGAAGTTTTAGGATGGATTTATGTAACGGGTTGATCTCTGGAGGTGTGATTAAACAATATAAACACGAGTCTGTGCTCAGTTTATTCGTGCATGAACCACAATTTTATTTGTTTCTTTTCGTTCAATTCATAAGTTTTCCTTAAACAACTCTTCTCTGGTGCTTATTTATTACTTTTCAGCCACTCACCGACCAGGTTTACTGAAATACTATCAACTTAATCCTCGTGAAATAAATTAAATTTAATATATTTAGCTTTAAATGTAAAGAAGTGTAAAGGAAAGTCCGTTGCAGTCAAACAATAGGGCGCTCGAGCGCTGCTAGCTTTGTTAGCATCTGAGTAAAAACATCAAGAAAATTGTCTAAAAATGTCCATGATTATATTTGTTTAATAAAAAAAACCACTAATATTCTATTGTCCTGTGTGGAACTGAGTTTCCAGTCATTTCAACCGATGGACATTTTAACATTTATAGACCTTTATAACCGTATACATTACAGGCTAGCTACATGCTAAGCTAAAGTTACCTCAGAGGCGCTCGCTCGTCAATGGGTGTAATAACGTACGATATTTCTTCCTATTACACACAACACGACGTTTATAACGTATTAATTACACATTGCGGACGACGTGTGTGTTTTACTCACCAAACCGTTCAGTCCTCCGCTTCCTGTAGCGCTGTTAGACATTTTATCTCCTATTGTGTTTTTCCCAGGTGTAAAAAAAACCTAGCAGTTTAGAAAAAAATGATAAAAAAAAAAATAATCCTTCGGTGCTACAACGGGGTTAAATCGCCGTCCATGTGAGGCGTTAATCCGTGTGTGTGTGTGTTGTGTTGTAAAGAGCTACATACAAGCTGAGACTTCGGCTATTGTTAAAATCGACCAGCGGTACAGCACCAGGCCTGAGCGCCTCTCACTCACTCACTCACTCACACACACACACACTCTCTCTCTCTCTCTCTCACACACACACACACACACACACACACACACACACACACACACACACACACACACACACACACACACACACACACACACACACACACACACACACACTTTCCTTCCTGCTGCCGGCGACAAAACAAAACACACACGCGCGCGCGCACACACTCTCTCCTAACGCTTTATATTACATTATATTGCAATAAAAGGTTAGAATAGAAACGCTTTGTTTTGTGTCTCATGTGAAGCTCCGGATTGGTCCGCACATTTCCCGGATATTCATTCCGAAACAATAACATTGGTGCTGCGTCCCTCCGTCCGTCCGGCAAAAGAGAGCACCCGAGTCTCACACGACCAATAGGAGAAGAGCAAATCGCAGCCGGCAAATAAGAGAACGGGGAGAACCGGCGACGAGATAAATCAACAGACACTAACATGCGTATAGACGCGCGCGCACACACACACACACACACACATATACACACACACAAGCACTAACATGCGTAAAGACACACACACACACTCGCGCTACATTTAAACGTCCGAATAAAAGCAACCTGAGTTCTACACACAGAACGAGACAGACACAGGCACCATACACACACACACACACACACACACACACACACACACACACACACACACACACACACACACACACACACACATACACATACACACACATACACATACACATACACATACACATACACACACACAGAGAGAGAGAGAGAGAGAGAGAGAGAGAGAGAGAGAGAGAGAGAGAGAGAGACACCCAGGCAAGCAGAGAGAACGGACAAACACACAGATACAGAGAGACAGGCAGAGACACACATACAGATAGAGACACATACAGATAGAGGGACACAGATAGAAAGACACACAGACAGAGACATGTTGACAGACAAGTTAAACATTAAATAACATTTCCTATATGGCAAACAATTGATTTAAAGGAGTAATTAACGACCGAATAATAAAGTAAATGAAACAAACATAATTCCACACAACAAAATTAAAAAACAAAAATGTTCAGATCTTTTTTTTTTTTTTATGACCATTAAAACTTCAACATATTTGAGGTAGTAAGGTATTATTACCTTATACCCTGCACCCAGATGACCATTATAAAAAAATTTCACATCATTCCTTACAGTACACCCAGGTAAGTGTTTCACACAATGTTTCAACTGGAATAATTACAAGTGATTTAAAGTTGCTCTCTACAGAAGATTAGTGACGTACAGATCCGATACAGAGTGCTGCAATCGTGAGCTCTCACATCATTATAGATATCAGAAAACACAAAGTTCGAGAATTTTTTTTTTTTTAAATTACACAAGATTCACAACTTCCCTTATAGACGTTATATTCTACGAAGACTGTTCTAATGAAAAGAACATTGTTAGAAAAGTGAGACTGTGCTTCGAGTCTTTACTCACATGAAATCTGACTTCCCAGAACATATATGTATTTTTTTATGCTTGTTAAACCACAGAAATGGTACAAAGGCTACTACTATCAAGCTCCTTCCATTTGCACAAGAATCTCAAACGAAGACGTTTCTGTGTCCTTCAAACTCTGTCTGAACAGCTGGGCGTGTTGCCATGCCGACTCTCCGTCCCCTCCGCTCAGCTCTGCTTCTACTACCACTTCTGCAGACCCTGTGAGGCCTGTCGGTGAGTGCATTTTACCATCTGCAAAAGCAACCAATGTTACCGTTAAATTAAAATCCCACATTCTAGAAATGCTTTCAGTTGTCATTTAGCGAGTACGGGTTACTCTATAAAAAGCAAACGATGACAATTTTACTTCAAACTCAGTGATTTCGATGCGTATCCTGATGCAGATAGTACCATCTGCTCATATTTTAGAGATGTCTACAGTCGGATCAGCTCATTAACAGCTGTATGATATTTGTAAGACATGGCGTTCTTTTAAACAGAGAATTTTGTGACCACAGAAACTTTACATCAATTCAAGTTTGTTCACTTAGTGTTTTGGTTTGTTTTGGCCTCAGACGATATTGATGATAATGAGTTCTTTATGTTTTGCTGTTTGTTTGTGAAACAGCTTACAGTCCTGCTACATGTACAACGCTAATCACAATGCTTTAGTGAATATGAATGGCCAAGCACATCTAGCCAGTTATTTAACAGTTACTTGCAAAGCAAAAAGCAAAAGGTTAATAAAATTATAGCTGCAAGCAGCAATTGAGGGGGCCAAGCACTTTCTGTTTGTGTCCCTCAGAATTAGACCATCAGAATTTGCTCTTAAAGAGATATGCTAAAAAAGTTAAAACATCAGGCTGTTGCTGAGAGATTGCTTGACTTCCTGTTTTTTTGGGAGCCCTTGATATCTTCCAGATTTTGTATTGATTGGACCAAATTTGTAAAAGATATGGCCAATAAGCTGTTTTTATTCAAAAAACTGTGTCTCTGGTCCTGACTCCAACTCTAGTACTGAACGATTGATTCGG
Source organism: Tachysurus fulvidraco (assembly GCF_022655615.1). Taxonomy (NCBI): domain Eukaryota; kingdom Metazoa; phylum Chordata; class Actinopteri; order Siluriformes; family Bagridae; genus Tachysurus; species Tachysurus fulvidraco. The sequence continues at coordinate 9,181,696 of NC_062524.1, read as the reverse complement.
TTGGATTTTTATACCTCCAGGAAACTCGACGATGGATTCGGAGGAGCGTAATCTCCAGCGGACAGCACCAGAGTTGAAGGTTTGACTGACAGCTCTGACTGAGACAGATTTAATTGTCATCCCTACAGGAGCACACACAATCCTCCAACACAGGCTGCCTGAGGAAGCGCCCTCTGTTCGAGCGAGGTACACCTACGGACCAAACACACGGGCACACAAATGAACAGAGAGGGACTGTATATAAGGATACAGTATAATATAATACATATTATGACTAAAGACTGACCAATCGGGGGGGAAAAAAATCAAGGCAAGACATGCAGATTATAAAAAATGAAAGAGCTGCAGATTCACGCTAACCATCTGCCAGTCATGTTCTTCCTTCCTGAACACAGACTCATTCTTCCACACTCCATTTTTCCAGCCCAGGATCTTCTCTTGGTTGTTGTGAACTCTACAGTAACAGTCTTTGGCCACGTTATATTGTAGCTGGAAGGTCTTTGCCTTCTTCTCTGACTCAGTGGGGATAAACACAAACTCTGTGGTTTCCTGGAAAGAACAACAGTATTGTATGTCATAACATTAGGAAATACACCTACAAGAATGTAAGGAATGTAACAGACTTGCAACAGATTTGTAAAGTAATTAAACCTTAAATTAAATGAATAAGAGGATCTCTTACCCCTGCAGAAGCAGAAGCAGCAGTACCAGTCTCTCCACGAGCAGCCCTCCAAGCCAGAGAGCCTGAAATACGGCCTCCCATCTCTCCTGGCTTTGGGCTCTTAGGAGAAATAAACTCCACCAGCTCTACCAACAGCCTCTCTAGCAGCTCTCGCTTCCTGTCAGTGCTCAGGGACTGCTGCCTCTGTACACACACACACACACACACACACACACACACACACACACACACACAAAACCATGAACTCCAAATTTATTTACATTTTTTTTTCAATAACTGCGATTGCACACTGGTACTGAAGACCCCTTGCAAAAATGGCAAATAAACACCTCCCCACAGAAATCTTCAGCACATCCAAAATGACATACGCTGTTCTAAATCCGTTCATGTCGAGAGTCCACCAAGCAAGTGTGTGCGTAAACCGTCGCTATAGAAACAACTGCTGTTTTAGAAAATAATCCAGCACCGATATAAGACGTTCTTAATCGGTTTGCTAATAAAATGAGTATTTGAAAAATCCTTTAAAAATAGTAACTCGTGCACAAACTGTTATAATACCACAACCACGATATTAAAACAGATCACATTGTACCTTATGATTGTCAATATTTAAAAAGCTTCGCCACCATTTAAAGTAACACCGCCAACGATTACACTCAGCTGTATTTTTTTTAATTGCTTACCGCTAAAAATAACCGGGAAATAATATAGAACGCGATAAAAAATAAAAACGGTGCATCAAACCGTGGCATTAGCAAAGGTGTATTAATTCGCTGAGAAAACCTGTTTGGAAACTTTATACACACGTTATTCTATGGGCCAGCGGGGGGGCGGAGCTTCGTGAACATGAGCGGGAACCATTTGAATATTGAACATAAATTCTGAACCACCGCTGAGTTGAATCTGCCGTCACTTACCTCAGCATTAAACCCATTAATCGTGTGCAGCAGCCATGTTTCCTGAACCTGCTTACGTCGGGTAAGAACCTCCTGATGCTTACAGGAGTAGCGCCACGTTACATCGACCACCTGCGATCGCATACAGAGCGGAGATTTTAAACATTACACGAGTGATTTAGAGTAGCATCATACGGGTATTTTTTTCCTATAAAGGTTAAGACACACTGGAACTGTTAAAAGGAAATGTTTATACTTATACATTATATAGAAACGTCTGCATTTAGGTTTATGTAACTATGGATACGGATTGGTGAAATGAAAATATGACAATATTATAATACTATTGTAAGAAATCAATACACGCTTTTTTGTGAGATGTTGCAGGTAGCCTGAGCTCTTTGTATAACATTTTTACATTATTTTTATTAAAAAAATTAACATTATTATTAAAAACTGATTGAAGCAGTGTATATGACGCTGAAATGTAGTTTTGTTTGTAATACTGTTGCTGATGGTCGCTTGATATTTGTCATACAGCCTGATCTATATAAAATATAAACATTATTGCATCATTAGGGGATGCACTAGCTTAGTGGTTAAGTGTTGGAACCCTTGATCAGAAGGTTGTGAGTTTGAATCCCAGATCTACCAAGCTGCCACTTTCACCCAAGGCCCTTGTAAATCGCACATCTGTATAAATGAAATAAATGTAAGTGGCTCTGGATAAGGGCGTCTGCCACGTGCCATAAGTGTAAATAAGTCAAATCCATTATGTTTCTAATTGATCAGGTCCGGATCAGAGGCTCAGTAGTTTCCTGGGTTACGTGATCGATCCTATTATTAGATTTGGAGAATCTACTGTACAAGATGTTTATACCTGATCTTTAGAGAAAGCAAAGATGTAGGAAAGCTTCTTGCCCCAGCCCATTTCGTAGAGCAGTGGTTTGTCGCATGTATTTTCACAAGGATCACAGTGCAGCCAACGCTGCTGTGACCGAGAGAACACCTCCGTCCACACGTGATCTACGAACGTGCACAGGGAAGAAACATGCGCTACATTGAAAGGTCTGAATAAAAGCAGCCTGAGTTCTACACGTGCCAAGTTAAACAACATACTAACCACTTTGACAAAAACAGACATAAACTATATCACACAAAAACAACATGTTTAAACTAAAATCTCCAAGAAGAAAAAAGAAAGGAGCTCAGAATACCTGTTGCATCCCAGATGTACCTGGCCTCCAGCCCTAAAGCTCTGCAGCACAGAGTGAAGCAGTTAGCCCACTCACCACAGCGCCCCCTCCTGGTCTCCAGCAGTTTTTCCGGGTTATTATACCTACAGACAAACAGCAAAAGTGTTTGTTTAACTCCTTTTACCAGTACAAGTCTGATATAAGAGGAGTCGGAACTTTTTGTGGTATCATTTCTAATAAAATAATACTGTAAAAGTATTACGTAAAAACAAATATACATAAAAAATAAATAAAAAAACGTTCATCCATATAGAGTACGTGAGCGTTCCTCTCTGTTTTGACAATGTTACAGTGCAAGAGCTTTGCAGATATTTTTTGAGAACGAGAATCGTCTCCCAATGTGAATTGATAAGGCTTTATGTGAGAAAATCACACACTGTTAACAAGGTTTACTGCTGTGTTTAGCTGGCTCCTTACCCAACATGTACCATTTTGTCAGGAGGGTTAGAAAGTAATCTAAATAAAAAATATTCCCATGTGATTTTGAATTTGTCGAAAAACATAAATTTTCAAAAATCCAGCCTCATTTATACCACTGTTATAAATGTTATATTGATGTTGTAGAAATAAAGGTTAATAGAGTTAATGAAAACCATGATGACTTTCCACAGCACCTTGGGAATCTGGTGGCGAGGTTGCAAGTGCTGCAGTAATGGTTCTCTACACGACCAGCATTCCAACGTTGGTCATCTGTCGACGGTGGGAGGGAACCAGAGGTGTGTGTGCTTCCCCCACACTGTCTGCACGGCAGTCTGTCCACCCAGGTGAAGAAATCCTGCTTAAACCACTGTAAGAGCTCCAGCACCAGCATGTCCTCCTCAGCAAGATTACAGTCTAAACACAGAAACAGAGGAGTCACAATTCTAAACATTAATTAAAATAAGACCTCATTTCAAACTAGAAATTAAATACAGGCACTATCCATCTTTAAACTGATTAAAATGATTTCTTACAATGTAATAATTCGCTCAGTCTCTCTCTCTCTCTCTCTCTCTCTCACACACACACTCTCTTTCTTTCTCTCTCTCTCTCTCTCTCTCTCATACACTCTCTTTCTCTCTCTCTCTCTCTCTCTCTCTCTCTTACCCGGGTCTGCGTCTCTGGCCTTGTGCAGTCGCTCTTTAGCTCTGGAGGAGAGCTCCTCATGAGGAATGCAGCTCAAAGCTTTCTGTTGAAGTTCAGGATTCTCGTACACCATCACATGCTGAAAATTTGCTTGCAGTGTCCCAAGAAAGGACTTGCTACCTAACTGCAACACAAAAGATGAAATCAAGGATGTGCTTGTGTTTGTGTGCGAGTTACAGCTATGTTTTTGCCTTAAAGCTTACATCACAAATCATACACTTAACACAAATCTCTTCAGCTGAGATATTGTAAAAAGTAAACTTGTAGGACTCGACTCTTACCAGAGACGGAGGTCGTTCTATGGGGCGCTGAGGTTCTGATGCCACTGTAGGAGTTGGAGCAGGAGAGGAAGTGGAGGTTGGAGTGTTGGAGCATGATGCACTCTCGTCCACTACTAACCTCTGGTCTCTCTCAGCAGCTATTGTCTCTCGCACTCGTCTCAGCTGATCTACAGACGCCGACCTCGGGAACACCAAGTGTGTCTCAGCCTGAAAGTTATTTAATTATTAAAAATTGCTGTGGCACAATAACAAAAAGAAATGACTTTTCTTACATTAAACTGCACACTTTACCACATACTACTACGAGAAATACTAGGCGGTAGGATTGGTGCAGTGTACAAACATGTGGCTTTAAATCAGGTACCTCCTCAAAGCCCATTTCAAACAGACACTCGACTGCCCCTTTTATAGGAAGTAGTTTAGTGGAGAAGGTTGGGTTTCCTATACGGATGGACCTGTACTTCTCTTCATTAGGGTTCCTGAAAATGATTCACACACACACACACACACACACACACACACACACACACACACACACACACAGCAAAAGAGAGAGGCAAACAGACAGACAAACAGACACAGAGAGAGAGAGAGAGAGAGAGAGAGAGAGAGAGAGAGAGAGAGAGAGAGAGAGAGAGAGAGAGAGAGAGACTCAGAGAGAGAGAGAGAGAGAGAGAGAGAGAGAGAGAGACAGACAGAGACAGTCAAAGAGAGAGACAGACAGACAAACAGAAAGAGAGACAGTCATCGAGAGAGAGAGAAAGACAGAGACAGAGAGTGACAGAGACAGTCAAAGAGAGAGACAGACAGACACAGAGAGAGAGAGAGAGAGAGAGAGAGACAGAGAGACAGAGAGAGAGAGACAGAGACAGTCAGAGAGAGAGTGAGAGAGAGAGACGGACAGACAGAGAGAGAGAGAGAGAGAGAGAGAGAGAGAGAGAGAGAGAGAGGCAGTCAGAGAGAGAGAGACAGAGACAGTCAGAGAGAGAGTGAGAGAGAGACAGACAGACAGACAGACAGAGAGAGAGAGAGAGAGAGAGAGAGTGAGAGAGAGACAGTCAGAAAGAGAGAGAGAGAGAGAGAGATACAGACAGACAGACAGACAGAGAGACAGAGACAGTCAGAGAGAGAGACAAGCAGACAGAGACAGACAGAGACAGACAGAGACAGACAGAGACAGACAGAGAGAGAGAGAGAGATGGGGGTTATAACAGTGTAAAAATTCATCTATTACACCCTTTATTACACGGTTTGTTACACAATGTGGATTAAACACTGACATCATCGCGACTTCCTGGTTCCTACACAGACGTGTTCTTTAGTAAATACTGTACACACACTACACACTTCACCTGAGCACTCACACTCGACCACTGGACATTTTATTACATCTGTCTGATGAATCCATCTGAATCTCTGCAGTAAACAGAGCGTTAATGACACTAATGAAAGCGACTCTGATGTTTACCTGAGAATATTATCCGCATAAGTCAACAGCAGCTTCGACACATCCAGAAACACCTCATTCGGATTCTCACACAACGCAGACACTCCAGATAACTCACACATCGTGTTTTATACTCAAAACTCCTTCTAAAAGACGGAACACGATTCTCAGCGTCCTGATCTGTATATATGATCGTTTTAAGATTCAGAATCCGACCTGAAATATAGCTGTCCCGGTAATGCCTGATTAAACAAAATCACCATGCGAGAATAAACACGCTGAGAAAATGACTTAAAACAACTAACATACGGCAAATAAATAACTAATAAATGTAGGCTTTTACAGGGCTAAAATACTGTTAATTTTTATTTTATTTTATAGTGCTATTATATTTCGACGGTTGATTATATTCGGGCAATTTTTATTATCTAGGCGTCTACATAATAAAAGTTCTAGTTAAAAAATAAAAGTCTCCACGTTAAATTTGTCTAAACTGAACAGACAGATATTTGTTTGTTTGTTTTTTACTTATTTATTTAAACAGATAGAGGGTAGAGTTTTATAATTACTACTTTATTTAACAATAACTATATGGTCAAAGGTATGCGAACACGTGAGCATCACATTTATGGTTGGTCGACAGACAGTTGCCACCTAATTGTAAGCACACAATTGTATAGAATGTCTTTGTATGCTGTACTTTTTTCATTTTTCATCAGTGGAACTAACACTAAACCCGTTGAAGCATTGCAATGCCTCTAAGCACACAGTAAGCTCCATGAAGATATGACAAGTCCTGCACAGATCCCCAACCTCATCATCAATTACCAGCCCCCCCCCCCAAATAAAGAAAGAAAGAAAAGAAAAGAAACAGATCACTGACCGCAATTTAACCAAATACAAAGTTTTTGTTTAATTTGCATTTATTAATTTGTGTGTGTGTGTGTGTGTGTGTGTGTGAGAGAGAGAGAGAGAGAGAGAGAGAGAGAGAGAGAGAGAGAGAGAGAGAGAGAGAGAGAGAGAGGGAGAGAGAGAGACAGAGAGATTATGGTGGTGTTTATTGTGTTTGTTGCCTTTTTGTTCTCCTTTATCATTTGTAATGTTGCTCCCATTTAAAACAGTTCGGCTCAAGCCCAGCCATTTTTAGGGTCATGATTGAGGACAATGTCCCGTCCAGAGACAAGCTGTTTCGTGTTGAGGTTTTGTTCAAACCGACCATCAAAAATACCCTCTCTAATGAATGTTTTTTTTTTCATTGGTTGTTGCGTTAAATCTTAATCGTGATATTTTCTGATTGGCTATTGTGTACCCTCTTTTTTTTTGATTGGCTGGTAAGTGTCAGGCTCGACTAAGAAGGAGACGCTCTTGATTCCTGCCCGGTCCAATAGAGACAGCAGTGCAGACAGATACATTTTGGGTGCTGCGGCATATTACATATATGATAAATAGTCAAAAAGTTTTTCTGCGTGAGAAATACGATGTGTGGTGGGACAGTGTGAGAAAAGACCCAAATGCATGACTGTCACTATCAATGCGTGACACTTGACAGCCCTGAATTACATTTACTTATCCAGAGGGACAGATTGTCTCATTTTTTTATGCAATCGAGGGTTAAGGGCGGGGGCACGGTGACTTAGTGGTTAGCACGTTCGCCTCACACCTCCAGGGTCGGGGTTCGATTCCCGCCTCCGCCTTGTGTGTGTGGAGTTTGCATGTTCTCCCCGTGCCTCGGGGGTTTCCTCCGGGTACTCCGGTTTCCTCCCCCAGTCCAAAGACATGCATGGTAGGTTGATTTGCATCTCTGGAAAATTGTCCGTAGTGTGTGATTGCTTGAGTGAATGAGAGTGTTTGTGTGCCCAACACCTTAACCATTAGGCAACCATATGCCCTATCAATTAACTCATTTGGGATGAACTGAAACAACAGACTTCTTACTTGACATTGTACCCGGTTTCACTAATGCTGTTTTTGTAGCTGAGTTTATACAAATCCTTACAGCCATACTCCAAAATCTAGTGCAATGCATTCTCAGAACAGTGAAGCTTATTAATACGCAAAGAGGGAATCAACTCTGTCAGGAGTCCATATATTTTTGTCCATATTCTGTATACAGAAAATTATCAATAATAATGAATAATAAATAATACTACAAAATACACTGCAATGCCTATTTATTTAATCTTTTCTTTTTCTTTTGTTTTTCGCAGAGATCTGTGGAGCTGTCTGAATCAGATCTGATGGTCTTAACTGATCCTGAGTAAGACACATAGAGAAAGAGTTTAATTTGTTTGTTTGACAAGTTCTTGGTTAAAATGTTAACTTTTGCTTGTACCTAGGGGGGGTCATATTGGTGCTGAGACCCAAGATTTGATGATACCAGTATGCTCCCTTTGCAAGGTGATTAGGTTTATAACTAACTTATACCAGATGCTATACCATCATTATTGCTTTGAGACACTTATGAAGACTCAAAAAATTTAAGCAGATCTTGCTGCAACCCCTAAGATTCAAGTTGTGTCCCACACTACCATCATAAAATCAACACCATGAGACAACCAAAGTCTTTGACCAGGTGGTCATTGCATGAAGGTGGCTTGAGATGCGAGGTCCAAGGGAGGCAAAACAGACACAACTGGACAATGAGAGCTTAAGAAGGCTAGCCCACAAGGGGTGTGCTAGGTCTGCAAAGCACTATGCACAACAAACACTACATACAGCAGCTCTGGGACTTATATCAAAGCTAGTTGCTGGTATATGATACAAGATTTCATCCACACGATGGCCATAAATCAGTTCTTCATTCAGTTTCAGGAAGAATGAAAAAGTGGGTCTTCATCCAGTGATGCCATCTACTTAACAGTGGCTCTGCATACATATCCAGAAGCAGTTGTCATTTTCACTCTCTTTCTCACATCCTATTTTTTCTTTCGTTTCTGTACAATTTCCCCTTGCCCCAACAACATCTTGCTCTCTACAATGCATCATAGCTGAACTTATAAAAAACAAACAAGGTTGTTTGTAAAAAAATAAATAAAAAGCAAAACATTTTCTTTGATTAAAGTGCAAATTTAGGTATTTCATGAAGAGTTAGGTCTTTACAGACCATTTACTCAGAGCCAGTGACTCAGAAATTTGGATATCTAGAGAAAGTTCATTCTGCCAATTGGGTGCCAGAACAGAACAGAGAAGATGCATCTCTTCCTGTAAAACATTTCAGCAAAGATATCTGTATCTAATGTTGTGTGAAGAGTTTGAGGAAGAACTACAGATTCCTGTGATGGCCAGGTGAATAATCTTGACCATATAGAGTATGTAAGATATTCAACAAGTTAGTCTAAGCTAGTCTAAGCTCACCAAGCTCAGTATAGCCAAATAATCCTCTCAGTAGATGCTGGGTGACTTTCTCTCTCACTCTGTTTATATACCTTTGCTATAGTACCTGCCAATTCACATTCCTGAGAGTCAGTTCAGTGCATTAGCTTTCAGCAGATCATTTGTTTTAAATATACCGGGTCAAATCTGACTGACCGGGTCAAGAGGAGTTCATTCATTTTCTATGCAGTTCTGAAACGTATAGGCATAGAATGTTTTATGTCTTACATAATGACTTGGCTAGTTTATCTGTGCATGCCAAACATCAGCCACTACGAAGATCTCTGTTCTGTTGAATGATCAGGATCCCTTTTCTTCTGCAGTACGTGAAAAGTTCTGAAGCGCCTACAAAACACAGACAAATAAATAAAATTTATTTCTCATTTAATAGTCACTGTTGAATGTTTGCAAATGTTTGACTGTCAAACACAAACTCCTGAAAAAGAACTGGCCTACATTATTACAAAACCCCTGAGGGGAAATTCTGTAGTGTATATAGTATAGCAAACTGGGGTTATAGCTCAGTTTATTGGAATACATCAAGAGATCAATCATCAGGTCATTTTTCTGACCTAAATTTTGTTCTACTGGTGTTTCAACATATATGTGAATGATCTTTACTGAGAATTATTTTATAATATAAAGAAAAAAGAAATACTGAATTGTTTAGTTCCTGATAAATATTGTAGGTGACCAGATTTCATACCAGTTACAGGACAATGGTGACAGATTGCATAATTTTGACTGGTAATTACAGTGTTATATAACTGTATAACATTCATTCATTCATTCATTCATCAGACGTCATTGGGCATCAAGGCAGGATACACCCTGGACGCAGTGCCAACCCATCGCTGGGCACACACACACGCTCATTCACTCACACACTATGGACAATTTTCCAGAGATGCCACTCAACCTATCATGCATGTCTTTGGACCGGGGGAGGAAACCAGAGTACCCGGAGGAAACCCCTGAGGAACGGGGAGAACATGCAAACTCCACACACACAAGGCGGATTCGGGAATCGAAGTTTTCAAAGTTTTCCAAAAAGTCAAAGTTAAAAAAAAATTAATTAATTAATTAATTAATTAATCCATTGTCTTGTGAGTTCAACCAACCTGTTTGCTCACATTTTCAACGTGTTTGCTGACATTTGTAAAGAAGCGGACACTATGCACTTTCACTTTGACTCCATTTATCCATCTTGAAATGTTTTACAGTGTTTTAAGCAAAACTGAATACAGCATATGATATGAACAAAGTCTTGCAGGGAATTTAATGGTTGCAGCACTTAAAGGTTTTCAGTCACTTAAATTCCTCTTACTAGTATCAGGAAGTCTGAAAATTCATGAGGCTTTGTTTATGCAATATAACTGATTTCAAAACATAACCGTAATAACATGCTGGCTTAAAAAAGATAATGAGTTCAGTGTAATTGAATTGCTGCACTATAGCAATTTACATCTCTCTCTCTCTCTCTCTCTCTCTCTCTCTCTCTCTCTCTCTATATATATATATATATATATATATATATATATATATATATATATATATATATATATATATATATATATATAACAGACATAGCAACATTTTTTTATAGAATTTTTTTTATTCATTTACAGTATATAAAAAAAGTATATAAAAGTGTATGCAAGGAGTTTTACTAAATATTTCCAGATTCTAAGTTAATTACTGTTCTGCTGCTGGTCAGGTATTTTGCTTTATTGTTATAAAGGTTCAAAAGCACCTTTTATATTTAAATATTGAATTATTCATGAATGCATATAATAAATGTATAATAGACTATGTTTAATATTTATACTCTCAATTAGTTACCTCAGGGTTAAAACACTGAAGTTACCAGCTTTAACTTAAAGTCTATTAAATATATAAAAAATCTCCCGCATGCTTTCAAACAATCTTTTTGATAATTGCCGCTTTTCACTGTTTACACAGAGAACCTTTTTAATCCCGAAACACATTGAATAGTTTTACAGAAGTAACTTTCAAATGTAAGGAAATATGTCGTACATTAGCAACGTTATTTACAACACGTAGCTATGTCTTACATGAAGTTTAATATTACTTATAATTAATATTACTTCTTTAATATCCTTGTCTGTTCTAACAGGTTTTACCTGAATGTTTGATTGATGAAAGTTTGATATTTTTCAGGTGAGGCAAAAATGCTAATAAGGTCCCTTGTTAGCTGGCTATGATATTACCTCAACTACTTTGCAGATACAACAACTCAACATTACAACTTCTTATATGTTTTCGCCAACTTATCTTTTGCACCCTAACTCTTACAATGCACTTTCGGCTGTTCTTTTTTTCCACATAGCTACTCTGTATAAGATGCAATTCTTGCAAGATTTAATTCTTAAATTTTACATTATTGCTTACGATATCATAAAATCATAAATTGTTTTTGCCATCTAAAGTCTAAAACATATATACACATCGGTATATAGGTTCTCGTTGGTTTTTACCTTCTGTGAATTTTTATCGTAAATATTGCGAACTTCGTAATGCACGATTTCTTTGAGTATTTGAGCGTGTTTAAGATTTGGCGATTTTCAGTCCCATAGCCTGGTCGACATTTGTAAACTTTTATGGTATGCAGAAATACAGACGGTAACCTATAGCTCTTTATTAGTAGCTACATACTATTCGAGCCATGGATAAATTCGCTACGTAGTATGCTGAAAAACGTTTGCATTTTAGAATTTTAGCTGATAACCTAACCTGACATGTGTCGTGCGTAATTAAGTACTTCAAATCAATAACTAGTGGACTTTTGCAATTTGCTACATTCTGAATAGCTAGGAGACATTTGATCTTTTCCACCTCAGATAGAGAACAGAATAGTAATGAACACTCGTCTTTTATTGGCCAATGACTTATGGGGTGATATGACTTCAGCCATCAGAAGTCCCTCCTACTTTTTGCAGTTGCTGAGCGACCAACAACCCACAGACGCCCTCTAGTGTATTTGCTGTGTATTTACAAACTAAGTCCCACCCACTTATCACTTACAGCATCCCAAATAAATTAATCTAGACCTCAAGATTCAATCCATTAACTTAATTTTCACATGATGAACATAGGCTTGAGGTGCATGATGTGTGAATACACCTGAGGGACTACCTATGCTGTTTATTGTGACTTTCTTGACTTTTAAAACACTTACATTTCATTGGTCAGGAATGCAATATGCTAATTAGAACCAGACGTCACTTCCCTGTCATTCAATGCGCCATTTTCTCTTTTTATGTGCATGAACAACGAAGCTACATTTAGGAATAATTCGTCAGAACGCGTTTGCGTCGCAATTTTTTGTCGCTGCGGCTAGAAAAAAAAATAATAAAGCATTTTAATTGTAAGCGTGGCGCTGTGCATGCACACTGACCAGGACCGTTGGATTGGTAGGAAATCTGCTTTGTAACCGTTTTAGGAAAAAAGCGGTAAACTCCCTTTGAAGGGGAAAAAAAAAAAAAATCAGTGGCGTTCAAGAAGGTAAGCATTACAATCAGAGAACATCAGATATCTCCCTGTGGCACCTGGGCAATGATCAGAAGTTAGAGCAATGCGCTCGTGCTAAACTGAAAGTATATTGTGTATCTCTAACACACACCTAACAAACACGCACATGTTTATATAGATGCACCAAATGATGATGATTTATATATATATATATATATATATATATATATATATATATATACACAAATACAGAATTTAATGCGATTTAAAATGCATTTAATATAATCACGTGTCAAAAGAAGTTTTAATGACCTCTTGTCATTATTATTGTTTTATTATGGAGAAAATCACACTTAAATAAGTAAATAAATAAATAAACACTATAAGTGGAAATGTATAGCATTATGCATTCGTATTTTCATCTCTTATCTGTTTGAATGCATTCGAATTAGATAGTTAAACAGTATGTTTTCGCATCTGGGGGGAAAAAAGAGGTGGTATTATTATTAGTATTATTATTAGTATTATTTTTTTTATAGCAGTGTTGTGATGTTTCTGCACACCATTGCTGGCTATTTGTCAAACCGTTTTCCACTCGATCATCGTACAGTTTGCATAAATTAAACTGGTGTATGATGATGATGAAGAGTTTGGGGAGAATTTAGGAAGCTTTTGCTCTCTAGCTGTAGCGCGTGCACTGAAAGGTGACCCGTTAACCTTAAATCATAACTAGATAAAAGATACGTTTCCTGAACGATGCAAGGAAATAAAGCAAACAAATTGAACACCTTTTTCCACATTTGGTCAGGGTTTTTTGTTTAGTTTTTTTTTTCCCCAGACGATTTATTTTCATTTAGTATTTAGCTTTTTTGTTTGCACTGGTTCTGACTTTTTTGTCTTTTGTCCTGCACTGATTGCACCAGGTTGCACAGACGCACTTTATGTATCTCGGACTAACTTACACCATGGACCTGGAGAAACGTTGTCTCATTTCACTGTGTACTACAACAGCTATATATGGTTGAAATGACAATAAAAGCTTCTTGACTTGACTTAGCTTTAGTCATGTTATCTTTTAGTCTTTATTTATGTTCACGCGCCGGTTTAAGTTATGCAGAGTGCATGGAAATTCTTTGGGAAGTGAAGGCATCACATCTTTGCTTTGGTAAAACAGGTCATGCCGTTTGTTTCCAACATGGTTTGTTGACTTGTAGGTCTAATCAATAATGTGTGGCACTGTGGTGTTATTGTATGCTCCTGTTCTTATAAAAACAAGCGTTACATCCAGGTCCTTTTCTGTCATCTGTCTCAGGGGAGGAATCATGTATCAGTTTCCAGTTCGAGGAGTGGAGAAAATTCGAAGAACAAGAAAGAAAGTCAAAAACATTTTGAGTGAATTTGGCCTTGAAGAGTGCCTAAGCTTGTGTCAGGTGAGTACTACTTTCTTTCTCACTGGACTGGACGATTTCCTTTATGAACTATTGGGATGTTTTCTTGTGCTTGTTTCCATGTTGATTAACAAATAACATGCTTCACCTTGAGACTGTCCGTACATAGAGTAGGTGTCCTATAAAAGGGGTTGGCCTTTTTCTAGTGCTTTTGTTGGACAGAAATAAAAATGTAACAATCAGATAAATTTATAATATTTCTGGTTATTAACCGTATGTCAGGGATCAGCGCAGATCTGTCATGGATCCACGCAGACTTATGGCCATGTGCGTTTGTGTCTGTTTGTGTCACGTGATTGCCCCGTCTTCGTCTGCTTCTCCCGGTCATCACACCTGTTCCCCATTGTGTGTGATTGTCCCTGTCTGTATATATGTTCATTAAGAATAATATAGTTACGTGTTGTAATTAGTCTCGGCAGTTCCCCGTGTATTGTGGATATGTCTGTCTTCCTCATGTATTAAACCCCTTTCATTTGAAGCTATCCTGCGTACGGGTCTTTTCCGATCCACCTCCGTCCGGGCTCTGACAGAATGAAGCCGCCTAAAGACCATGCAGACCCAGCAGGATAGCTTCCAGCTCGGACCGGCCTTTTTTTTCCCTCCCCCCTGGACTGTTCCGCCAGTCCTTCCGGTGACATCGCTCCGCATTTCTCCGGTGAGGGACGCCGCACCGTTTCCGGGTCAACCGAGGAGGACGTCGCCTCACTACATTTGCTGAGGGTGTCACCATGCTAGTGGGGTCCCTGCGGCATCGCCCCGCATCTCTCCGGTGAAGGACGCCGCTCCGTTTCCGGTTTGTCCGAGGAGGACGTCGCTTCACTACTTCCGCGGGGGGTGCTACAGGCCCGAGGCGGGGGCTCTTTCCCGACCTCCCGCCCTATTCCTCAGCTCGCCGAGGCGTGGGTTTGGCCGCGGTTCGTCGGGGGATGCCGCTCTGCCTTTCAGCTTGGCTGTGGACTTCGCTCAGCCCTTCAGCTCGGATGCGGACGTCGCCTCGGCCCTTCAGCTCGGCTGTGGACGTCGCTCAGCCCTCTCTGGCTGCGCCGCCGTGTGCCCTGCTCCCCCCACCTGCCTCGTCGTGTGCCCTGCTCCCCCCACCTGCCTCGCCGTGTGCCTTGGCTCCCCTCGCCTACCTCGCCGTGGTCCTTGCTCCCCCCAATAGCCACTAGCGTGCAGACTTATGGCCATGTGCGTTTGTGTTTGTTTGTGTTTGTTTGTGTCACGTGATTGCCCCGTCTTCGTCTGCTCCTCACGGTCATCACACCTGTTCCCCATTGTGTGTGATTGTCCCTGTCTGTATATATGTGAGCCGCGTTGCCATAGGCAGCACGGCTTCATTAATAATAATGTTAGTTCCCTGTGTAGTGTGGTTTATGTTTGTCTTCCTCATGTATTAAACCCCTTTCATTTGAAGCTATCCTGCGTACGGGTCTGTTCCGATCCACCTCCGTCCGGGCTCTGACACTGTATTTGTTACTGGTAATTTGTTACATGCAAAAATATATATGATAGTGTATACATTGGTGGCGGTAATGAGGGTATGAGGGATGTGGTAGCCTAATGGTTAAGATGTTGGACTACTGATCGGAAGGTCATGAGTTCAAGTCCCAGGTCCACCAAGCTACCAATGTTGGCCCCTGAGCAAGGCCCTTAATCCTCAATTGCTCAGGTGTATAAAATGTAAGTCACCATGAATAAGGGTGTCTGATAAATAATGTAGAGTGTATTGCTAGAGTGTATTGCTATTCCTTTTATATCGTCCTTTACTTGTGTAGCATAGTTGATGCTTTGGGCACAGAGCTTCAAGCATAAATACAATTTTGTGAAGTTTAACTTGCAGTTTTTGAAAGTGCTGAACAACTAGTCATTACTGTCCCTGCTACTTATCACATCAGGGAGAGAAAGCGGTTACAAACACAGCTGCTGAGAGCTCAGGAAGAGGAAAAAAGTGAGCTTCTTAGCAGCAGCATTGCAGCAGAAAGAGAATTGTGAACAAGGCTGAGCTGCCAAGACTTTTAGAAAAAGAAGAGTACACACTTCTGTTCCGTCTGGAGCTTATGTTATGAGCTGCTAGCAGCAACACAACAGCATAAATAAGAACCGAATTTCTGGGTGACAAACACTGATATAATGACTAATTCTGGCCCTTAGAGGTTGAATAGGATTAATAGACCACACTTGAAAGACTTAGACGATCAACAGCAGCAGCGAAAGTACAGCAGATTAAAAGTGAACCAAAGTTTCTACTATGACCCAACACAACTCATAGAACGTAGAGATGACTTAAAACTTAATGCCCAGAATACCCACATGCTGCTTGTTTGTAGTCTGTTTCTTTCTAAAAACAAGATTTAGTATTTTGAGGTAAAAGATTAACCTTAAGGCATATTAGCCTTTAGGCATGACAATTTTCATGCAATGTTGAGTTTCAGAGACATCTTGACATCATCTGTGAAAACATGAGCTCAACACTATTCTGCTTTTCACTTCTGAACGGCTGGCTGTACATAATAGATCTGTGGCTGAGCACACCATCACCAAACACAGGGATCTATTCCATGTGCAATGGCTGGAGTTCAATTGTCACCTTATTGTTAAACTAAGGATTTCTTGCAAGAGGTATTAACACCACTTCCCAGTGTACCTGTGGAAGTGGCCACCAGCTAGCAAATCACAATCAACTACTCCGTGTAGCAGGCCAACTATTAGCACATTTTAGAGAGAGGAATCTATAGAACCCACAGGAGACCTTTGAATGTGGCACAGTTTTCAGTAGTAAACCTGTATGAATGCATTGTAACAAGATCACTAATTATTTTGGTTTTCAGCAAGGAAACAAATGTGCAGATGGTCTCCACTAGTAACATTAGGCTCTTCTACTTTTCAGAGTTCATTTTCATGTCTTTTATAACTGACTGAAAGAAAAATCATTCCCCTTTCTCTAACTCAGGGTCTTCAGGAGTTTGATCCAGGAGATAGCATTTTTGGTGCTACTAAATGGACTGATCTATCAGACGGATTTAATGGAAAGTGGAAGAAAAAGGTGAATACACACACACACACACACACACACACGTATGTGTATGTATGTACAGTATCTCACAGAAGTAAGTACGCCCCTCACATTTTTGTAAATATTTTATTATAACTTGTGATATTATAACATTTTTATTATTATAACTATATGACAACACAGAAGAAATGACACAGTGCTACAATGTAAAGTAGTGAGTGTACAGCTTGTATAACAGTGTCAAGTTGCTGTGCCCTCAAAATAACTCAACACACAGCCATTAATGTCTCAACCACTGGCCATGAAACCGAGAAAACCCCTAAGTGAAAATGTCCAAATTTGGTGCCAAAGAGTCTATCTTTTGTGTGGCCACCAGTATTTTTTTTTACAGCATCTTAACCCTCTTGGGCATGGAGTTCACCATAGCGTCACAGGTTGCCACTGGATTCCTCTTCCACTCCTCCATGACAACATCACGGAGCTGGTGGATGTTAGAGACCTTGCGCTCCTCCACCTTCAGTATAAGGATGCCCCACAGATGCACGATATGGTTTAGGTCTGGAGACATGCTTAGACAGGCCACTCCTTTACCCTCAGCTTCTTTGGCAAGGCAGTGGTTGTTAAGTGGAGGTGTGTTTGGGGTTGTTATGTTGGAATACTGCCCTGCGGCCCAGTCACCGAAGGGAGGGGATCATGCTCTGCTTCAGTACGTCACAGTACATGTTGGCATTCATGGTTCCCTCAATGAACTGTTCTAGCAGCGCTAGACCATGACACTCCCACCACAATGCTTGACTGAAGGCAAGACACACTTGTCTTTTGATTCTCCTCACCTGGTTGTCGCCACACACGCTTGACACCATCTGAACCAAATTTATCAAGTTTATCTTGGTCTCATCAGACCACAGGACATGGTTCCAGTAATCCATGTCCTTAGTCTGCTTGTCTTCAGTAAACTGTTTGTGGGCTTTCTTGTACATCATCTTTAGAAGAGGTTTCCTTCTGGGACGACAGCCATGCAGACCAATTTGATAGTGTGCGGCTCAGTTTCAGGGTCTTGGCAATTTTCTTATAGACGTGTGTGTGTGTGTGTGTATATTATATATATACACATTTAAATATAATATATACACATTTAAATAAATTATCCGTCCGCCACCCAACCGATATCCGCATTCGACCAGCACCCATTGACATATTACAATTATTCTAATTCTAAGTTTTCAGCTTGATGATATAGTCAATAGATGGTTTTTAAAACAGCTAATTCGGTGCAGTTAAAGCAATCTGTGCATAATATAATATGCTAAATGGATGCTGCTTTTAAATGAACATTTTCTTTCTTTTCTTTTCTTTTTTTATTTTTTTATTAATGAAACAAAAGGTTCTTGTTTGGCCAGATTAAGCTACATTCTATTAATAGCATAAACAAAGGCTTTACTCCCTTTCAGACTTTAGCTGGAATGTTACCGTTTCTGTCAACTTCGAGAACAGGCGAACGCACGACCGCAAATGACATTTGCTCAGACTGAGCAATGACTGGATTTCGGCTATTAGCCCCATCTTTTCAAATAACTCGTGTATATATAATGCAAATACTGCTTGTCTGCATTTAAACCACGTTCATATTTAGAGTATGTTGTTAATATTTACCCACCCGAAATTAATCAAAGTGTAATTTTTTTTATTACTCGACCCACCCGACCCGCGGATTATCCTCAGCATCCAGACATATAACCGCAATCCACACGTCACTAAAATATGTATGTGTGTGTGCGCGTGTGTGTGTGTGCTTTTTCACTAGCTTATACCCTGCATTCTAATTTTTCCACAAATTGTTCACGTAAATTTGCTGTTATTTTTTTGAGTTGGCAAGCATTAAACGTGTGTATCAGCAGTGAATTTTCCCATACCCATGTCTTATGCACACACTTCTCTGAATGGGCTGAACAGCGTGCTATGGTTTTACCTTAAATCTACATGTCGTGTGATAAGGAGGAGTCTGTTTGCTATTTTTCTATTTGTTAGGTGAGAAAGAAAGTTTATCTGTTTGAATCCCAGGACCTTTCTGAGGTGGAATTTTCAGTATTCTACACATTATTATTATTATTATTATTATTATTATTATTATTATTATTATTACAAAGAAATACGATTCAGAACTTATTATATTGTCATTATTTAACGAGAATACCAAGGTCACCGAATAAACCTCAGGAATAGTAGAGTTTGAGTGTTGTGGCTAGCCTTGCAGTTGGCCTTGCAGCTTACTGCTGATTTTATGCACTCTTAAAATAATTAGTACTTTAACATATACTGATCAAATGCATTTGGACACCTAACCATCACACCCATATGTGTTTGCCAAACATTCCGTTTTTGGATTTATTCTCTTTTGCTCTACTAAACTTTGGAGTGTGGCTACGGGGATTTGTGTTCATTCAGCTTTAAGAGCATTAGTAAGCTTAGGCAAGAGCAAGGGGCCTTTTTTTGGTTGGTGGGAGGGGTGTCGGGTGGTGATTTGGGGCAGAAATAAAGGTGTGGTGGTCAGGTGTCTACAAAGAGTTGGCTATATGCTATGCATGGTTGAAGAGAGCTATGCAGTTACAGCTCCTGAGAACCGTACTTAGTTGTATGACAAAAGATTAATACTAACCACCAGATTGATGAGTCCTTTATGTTTAGTTATAGACTACCTCCTTGTTTGATGTAGCTGTTATAGAATGTCCTAATTAGATTAAGACTTTTCACTGTATATATTTGGAAGTATTTGTATCCTGTTCAGTTTAGAAATCTGAGTATATTATGACTGTTTATGGCCATGATTGTAATATTTGTGACTTTTTTTTTTCCCTTTTCCTTTAGTGGACCTACCGCACCCGAGGACTGTGCTGCTCATTATGTAAATTTTCGACACGGTCCTTATATTCATTCAAAGCTCATATTCATCGCTACCATGATAATGAGCAGTCAGCCTGCAGTCTCTCTTCCTGCTCTTCCTGCCCGTTTGTCGGCCACCCTAAAGTCATCTCCAGGCACTATAGACTGTTCCATTTCGAAAACCACAAGCCAGAATCTGACATAGTGACACCATTGTCTGCCAAAGCATTAAGTGGTCACATATTCCAGTGCCGAAAATGTCCTGTTCGCGATGATCTCTTGTACAGCATGAGAAAGCATGTTCTCATTAATCATTATACCGCACTGTTGAATCGCTTTGCTGGACAAAGAGCAGACACTGAATTGAAGGCCCTTGGACAGATGTACAGGAAATTTTATTGTAAAGTTTGTGGTGCAAATGCAGACACCTCTGAGCACTTGCTATATCACATACTGACCTCTGACAAGCACAGGGAATTGGATTTGCACATAAACACTCTTATTTTTGAAACTGACACTAAAAAGCCGGCTCCCACTCTAGCACCAAAGATTCAAATTAGTCCCGTTATAACAGGACCACCTAGCCAACCTTTACTAACTCCTGTACAAGCTCCAGGCACAGTCTTGCCAGTTTTGGCTAATGGTGGACCTAGATTACTTCCTCCTCCTAACACAACTATTCTTCCTATTCAAGCCTCAGCCCTGGTGCAACTTGCCAGTGCTGAGGCAAAGGGTTTGTTGCATCCTGGCCAGCCACTGTCTATCCAGAATGTTCAAGCTCCAAGAACTGTCACTGCAACGCTGCCTAACGTTGGAGGAACGACTCCTGCCCCGACACTTCAGTCGGTTATTCCACGGCAACAGCCAGTCAGGGTTGGAGTCCCAGGTCCTCATCACCCTCCGCCTCGTCAAGTTCTGCTTCCGCCTGGGGTACAGTTTAACGTCCCGACTTTAAGGGGGCCTGCACCACAGCCGATGATTGTTGCTCCACGGTTCCCCTTGAATCAGCCTACGCCCAGAGGTACCATGCTTACATCCCAGTCCCTTCTGAGTCATCTGATTCCCACAGGCAACAAAGTTGATGGGCTGCCTACCTACACCCTCGCACCATTACAAGTTTTGTCTGTCCAGGGAAATAATGTCCAAGTAGTAGGCAAAGCACCTTTGCCAGTGTCACAGAACAATGGCACACATCAGCAAAACTCCCAAGATTCCAAACAGACCAAGAAATGGGTAACCTGCCCCATTTGCAATGAGCTGTTTCCATCCAATATATATGACTCCCATGTGGAGATCCATAAAGACTCATCCAAGAAGTCAAAGCTAGGTTTAGCTGCACGAGCACCTTTTTTGAAGAAAATGCCTGACAAGACAGTGAAATGCCTAATGTGTAAAGTTTTGCTGTCAGAAAAGGGTATTTTTGAACATCTGATTCATGGTTTGAACTGCTTGTTTTGTCCGGGGATGTTCTATTCCATCAAACAGCTGGTTGCACATATTCAGGTCGAACACAATCCAACCCAAAAGGCCAACTGTGACTTCATGAGACGAGAGTATCGTCTTTACACCGACGAGTCTGGCCACCTTCTGTTTCCCTATTTTGACATTAACACCACAGCCCCAAAAGAAATGATGGGAGAGAAAGAGCTTAACTTGGCCCTAGTTACTAATTCTCTCGATCTGATCTTTTTGAAGATGACCCCTATGACGCCGCAGGCTGTATGCAAGATGCCTGTGCCTAAGCCAGACAGCCTAGAGTGCGTCTTCTGTTCTGAGAAGCTGCTGAACATGGAGTGCTATCAGATGCACCTTAGAGAAAAGCACTTTATTGTGCCTACCGTTCATGCCATACTTAAAATGCCAGCATACAAGTGCATATACTGTGGTGGGGTATACACAGGCAAAACAACGGTCAAAGCTATCAATGTCCATGTATCCAGATGTCGATCTGCGCCCAAAACCCTTAAGGATGCAGAAAGGATACATTCTGGACTAAACATTAGCCCCAGAATAAGCCAAGGTTTAATCTCATTCCCAGCAAGACAGACTACAGCTTCAGTCGCAGGACAAGTCCAAGGAACACCTGCAGCCCTTCAATCTCAAGATACATTTGTAGAAAAGCAGAGCAAGTTGAGGTTGGAGCTGGCTGTGAAGGAGGCCATAGAAGCTAATAAGAGGGAGAGAGAGGCCAGACTATCAAGAAAAAAGAGGTTAGAGAAAGAAAGGCCCACTAGTTTGCCTTCTCCTGCAGCTGAAGTGCTGGATGATTCGAACGTGCAGTTTGCTTTGGATCCTGCTGGGATGGAATTATGCCCCTTTGAGGCCCGTAGGGAATTCGTGAACAAGTACTTTAACATCCAGCCATACCCGCTTAAGAAGGAGATCATTGCCCTGAGCAGCCGGTTGCTACTGAACAAATCCGATGTCGCCTGCCAGTTTGGCTCCAAACGTTCCAGGTGTATGAAGCAACTGAAGCGAAACAAGGCTGAGGTCTTGTTAGGTTTCAACATGGCTGAGGTGATGAAGGTGAAACACAACCTGATTATTCCTGAAATAGAACCTGAAAAGCTGTCCTCAGAACCAGAACCAAGGAAAGTTGAAGAAAGTACCATGAACACGAACAAAGTTGAAAAAATTGTGAATGTTTAGCATCCTACGAAGGCTAAAGAAATGGCTCAAAAGTGACAACACATGGATATATATACTCCTCAGAACAATGCATAAAGTGTGTATGGTGTTATCATGGGTGAATTTTTAAAGAAACAATTGTCAATAAAAATTTTTGAAGCCCCGTTTTGCGTAGAGTTAAATTTAATTGGTAAAGTTGAGCTTCTTTGAGTTTGTATGTTTGGTAAAGAGTTTGTCATCCTTCATAAAACATATTGTATATGTATACTGTATTGCTGTTTATTACATACTTTTCAGAATGACACCTTTTACTCCACAAATGTTTTTTGGGTGTGGTTTATTTGGCCTTGATTGACATTTTTTGTATACTTTCCCCATTATGTATTTTATTTAGAGCTCTATAAGTTAAAATGCATACTCTTTTAGTGTGTTTGCTGAAATGTTATGTATTTACAAAATAATGTGCACCCCCAACCTGATACACTTTCCAGTATTTCATCTAAAGTGCTTGCTCATTGATCCTATGCCTATGTTGAAGGATTGTGAGTACGATTTGTTATGTTCTTCTTCCAAGAGGACTGTTAATGGTTTCCTTTCAACCTTTATATTTACCTTTTATTTAAATCTGGGCTTTGGGATTGTATTCAATAAGTTAAATAGTCAAATTCTGTGCTACATCTGTGGCTTATGTTCTGGAATACCAGTCTGAGAGACAGCTCTGTCAAAAATATATCGTCAGTCTGTGACAATGCCAATTCTAAGCATAGTTTATTAATGTGTTTTTACAACGGTTAAATGTTAGACTGTTTGAAAGGTTAACATCAGCACACAATGTTTTCAGTCTTATTAGTTTGTGCACATTTCATCATTCTCAAGGTCAGAGTGTGAGAAAGAATGGAAAATAAACTTAGAATTTTAAAAAAGTGTTTATTTTTTAATACACTGTAGTTACACACGGATAATGTGGGTATGCGGTAGCCTAGAGATAAGGGTGTTGGGCTACCAATCGGAAGGTTGTGAATTAGATTCCAGGTCCACCAAGCTGCCACTGTTGGCCCCTGAGCAAGGCCCTTAACCCTCATTTGTATAAAAATGAGATAATGTAAGTCGCTCTGTATCTAGATAAGTCTGGTAAATGCTGTAAATGTATAAATAACTTGGAGTTTCTAGAACATTCTGTTTGGGATGATGGATGATTATTTTGTTTTATTTTGGACTGATATAAGGAATAAGACGATGAGATAACTGGTGTTTTAAAACCGCATGGAAAACCGCCATCATTGAAAAGTTGGTCTCCTAATTTGAGTTAACATTGTCGTTCCTGTAACTGCTGATAGTTTGTAGTGGGATTTAGACGTTGACCTTGTTTCGGATGGATGAGAGAGCTCTTTAGTCAGTTCAGCTCTCTCGCTTTCTTCTGGGTATTCTCGGCTCCAGCAGATCCAAAAACTCAAATTCGAGTTAACATGCTTGTAGTTTGCTAACTAGCCGAAGCGATTTTGTGTCAGAACCACATGGTGTTCTACAGGATGTTCTGTCTTTGAGACGATGTCAATTGTAAAAAGCGCTATACAAATAAATTTTAATCGAATTCGTATTGAATTCATTACTTTTTAATATTGTGTTTTCTCATTAAATGACAAATAACGGAAACATGCAATTGTCTCTGGAAATTTTGTTCTCTTTAATCTCTATTTTGAAATTGTATAGAGATTATAGGCCTCTTTTAATAGTTAAACCTAACTATTGTCCTTTATGTTTGATCAGTGCACACGTATTTCTCAAAGGAATAACAAAAAATACAATTAAGACCTCAAAAACAAAAAAAAAACAGCCAAACTTTTAAAGGCTGTTTTTCTCTCTACTCGCCCTACAGAAAGGTGGCGTCGTGAGCGCGAAACACGCTTTAGTTTGGTTTCTTTGACGTCATTTCCGGAAACCGTCTGGAAAAGTCTGGAACGGTTGGGTTCGGTTTTTTCGGCGTTTAATAAACGTTATAGGAGCAAAAAAAAAAAAAAAAACAACAGGTATTTCTTGAAGGTAAGAATCCTTTATATCCGTAGATAATAACCATGGTTATGGTTTTCTTAGTTTTTTTTAGACCTAGAAATTTCAAAACGGTCGTTTCCGTGCAACAGGAATCTTTGTGCGCTCATTTTGCGCATAAATCTTTCTGCGCTCATTTTGCGCATACTTGTGTTTACACACACTTTATTAGCACTTTATTACATTTATTTTTCTTGAGTAATATGTTGGGCGTGTTTGCTTAAAAACGGCCCATTTTATGTTTATTTCTTGTAATAATTTTCACAGAACAACTTGCAGTTCTGCTATTTACACTAGTATTAAACGTATGAGCTGAAATGAGTTACTCTGGAAATGTAAAAGAAAACATTAGAAAAGTTTAAATGTCTGTTATGTCTGTTATAACGATAAAAACAAAGCAATAGTCTTCCCTTTCACTAAAACCATGAAAATAATGTCACCTGCAGTTAAACAGCACTCAGATTCATGACAGTACAATTAGTCTGTTTAAACTATTATATTCACATTGTCTGTCTCTTTTTTCCTTTTTAGGTAAATAATCTTCTCGAGCCAAGATGTCGTACATGCTTCCTCATCTTCATAACGGCTGGCAGGTGGACCAAGCCATTTTATCTGAAGAGGACCGGGTGCTTGTTATACGATTTGGCCACGACTGGGACCCTACGTGCATGAAAATGGATGAAGTTTTGTACAGCATTGCTGAAAAGGTCTTTAGATGCGTTTCATACACATCGATTGACAGAAAAAATGTGGTGGAGACGGCACACAGTGGGCTTTAAATATACCAGATTGCGATGCAGATAAAACAACATAATTGTTCAGAGACTCGTGGATCGAACAGGGCTAAGAAACAACAGCTTATAGTTTCATTACAAAAACTTTTGAGACTAAGATTAAATACTGAGGTGCATAGTGTTCACTGTGGATTTTTAATCACTCTAAGGATTCCTTTAGAGTTTATTCATTATTCAGCTAAACATGTCACTCCTATAAAACTAGATACGTTAATGCTTCTATACTATTATCGATGCTTCAAGTGGAATAGTAAGGTTGTTTTTAATGAATTAAAACAAAAGAACAATGCATACTAATTTCTGAAAATTATAGTTATACAAACACACGGAAAGGTGGATGCAATATTTATGTGAAAATTTTTTTTTCCTCATGGGGCTTTCATTTAAAACTCCTCTGCTTTTCTGTTAACCCACAGGTCAAGAATTTTGCTGTGATTTACCTTGTGGATATCACTGAAGTGCCAGATTTCAACAAGATGTATGAATTGTATGACCCCTGCACAGTCATGTTTTTCTTCAGGTATGCTTAAGAAAAATGCATATACACCTTTATTTATTTTTTTAAAACCACCAATCACAAAGCTTGCATGTAATATAAAAATCTAAAATGTCACATTATACTAATGTACTGAACCATTATTTCTGCTGTGGTCTACAGAAACAAGCACATCATGATCGACTTGGGCACTGGTAACAACAACAAGATCAACTGGACAATGGAGGACAAACAGGAGATGATAGACATTATTGAGACTGTTTACAGGGGAGCTCGAAAAGGAAGAGGTCTCGTGGTGTCCCCTAAAGACTATTCAACGAAGTACAGATATTAACTTTACTTTAAATATTGTCTAGTGTATTCAGTGACATTACATTACCCTGGATGGACACCTCACCTTCACTGGGACAGTTTGTATATTCATGTGTATACAGAAGTGACCTGCTCTTGTATTAAAAACCTTTTTTATTATTATTATTTAAGAATTTTCCTTTATTGCATCAATGATCAGGAAATTGTGACTTTTTTTTAAATAAATATTTTACAAGATTGTTTGGTCATTTTCTGAATTTTGTGCATTGTGAGTAAGAAAAAGAAACTCCACTGCTCCCCATGTTTACACAGCACATTTAGAAATGTCACATTAAGTACATTATCTTCTTACAGCTTGGTTAAATCAGACAGCTGTCCAGTCGAGGGAATTGTGTGTGTTCTTGTTAATAGGCTGTCAATTATTTATCATTTTCCGAATGTGTCTTCAGTATGAGGAGGAATAAAAACAGGAAAATCTTCATGGCAAGTTTTTTTTTGTTTTTTTAACTCTAAAACGGTGATTGCTATGTGGAGAAACTTTATAATTGATAAAATGTTAAAAAAAAAAACGTCTTGTTTAATCAATACAACCTTGCAGGTGTAGACCAACTGCTGTGGTTTAAAAGGAATAAAATACTTTGGGTTGTGTTGCTAGTGAAAAATATTTATCCTTGGTGTGATCACAGCAACAGACACCAACAGCATGGATACAACTGATGTTAGAGTTGCCAGCGATACTGAACTAAATACATAGTGGTATATACAGGTGCATCTCAATAAATTAGAATGTTGTGGAAAAGTTCATTTATTTCAGTAATTCAACTCAAATAGTGAAACAGGTGTTTTATATAAATTCAGTGCACACAGACTGAAGTCTTTGGTTCTTTTAATTGTGATGATTTTGGCTCACATTTAACAAAAACCCACCAATTCCCTCTCTAAAAAATTCATTCATTCATTCATTTTCTACCGCTTTATCCGAACTTCTCTGGTCACGGGGAGCCTGTGCCTATCTCAGGCGTCATCAGGCATCGAGGCAGGATACACCCTGGACGGAGTGCCAACCCATCACAGGGCACACACACTCTCATTCACACACTACGGACAATTTTCCAGAGATGCCAATCAACCTACCATGCATGTCTTTGGACCGGGGGAGGAAACCGGAGTACCCGGAGGAAACCCCCGAGGCACAGGGAGAACATGCAAACTCCACACACACAAGGCAGAGACGGGAATCGAACCCCGACCCTGGCGGTGTGAGGCAAATGTGCTAACCACTAAGCCACCGTGCCCCCCAAAGTGAATTGTTGGCCTTCTGGAAAGTATGTTCATTTACTGTATGTGTACTGGATACTTGGTAGGAGCTCCTTTTGCTTTAATTACTGCCTTAATTCATGTGGCATGGATGTGATCAGTCTGTGGCACTGCTGAGGTGGTGTGGAAGCCCAGGTTTCTCTGATAGTGGCCTTCAGCTTATCCGTATTTTTTGGTCACTTGTTTCTCGCTTTCCTTTTGACAATACCGTTGAAGTCTGATGAGTTTGCTGGCCAGTCAAGCCACACCAACACCATGGTCATTTAACCAGCTTTGGGTGCTTTTGGCAGTGTGGGCAGGTGCCAAATCCTGCTGGAAAATGAAATCAGCATCTTTAAATAGCTGCTCAGCAGAGAGAAGCACGAAGTGCTCTAAGATTTCTTGGTAAACGAGAGCAGTGACCAGCAGATGGCATTGCACCCCAAATCATCACAGACTGTGGAAATTTATCACTGAACTTCAAGCAACTTGGGCTATGAGCTTCTCCAGCCTTCCTAAAGACTCTAGGACCTTGGTTTCCAAATGTAATACAAAACTTTCTCTCATCTGAAAAGAGGACTTTGGACCACTGGGCAACAGTCCAGTTCTTCTTCTCCTAAGACACTTCTGACATTGTCGGTGGTTCAGGAGTGGCTTAACAAGAAGAATACGACAACTATAGCCAAATTCCTTGACACGTCTGTGTGTAGAGGCTCTTGATGCCTTGACTCCAGCCTCAGTCCATCCCTTGTGAAGTTCACCCAAATTCTTGAATCGATTTTGCTTAACAAGCCCCTCAAGGCAAAACAAAACAAAACAAATAAAAATCCTCCATACCGATAGGTGGCGACATTGTACAAGCTGGACTAACGCTTAAATTATGTGAATTTAACAGAAAATTATTTAACAAATTTATTTAAAAAATGCTTTTTATTGTATATTTAGACCTTTGGCATTTTGCACAATATTTTAATTCACTGTAAATGTAGTGCACACTGAAACAGGTAGTGAACAATGCAGAGGATAGGTGTGTTCACTTTGACATATAGTCGGTGAGTTTTTCTTTCCTTCCTTCTTTCCTTCTTTCCTTCTTTCTTTCTTTCTTTCTTTCTTTCTCACTTATCCATGAAACACATCACTGTTCTTTTAGGTTTTTAAAAGATATTTTAGAATGTATTCATATAGTATGTGACATTTGTGTTTGTGTAAACACATCTATATACTATGTTGGATACTTATTATTAGGGGTCAAGGCCCGAAGGGGCGTAGACACCTATTGTTATTGTCAGTTTTCTTCTTCTTCTTCTTCTTCTTCTTCTTCTTCTTCTTCTTCTTCTTCTTATTATTATTATTATTATTATTATTATTATTCCTCTTTTTCCATTGAAGTCAATGGCAGCCCATAGAACCGTATGTAGGAAAGTTATGTAATTTGGCACACATGTAGAGGCCAGTCTTAGAAGTTACTCTAGCAACTTTGGTGTGTCTAGCTTAAGCCCTCTAGCGCCACCAACAGTCCAAACATCCAATTATGTTCATGTTCATAACTGCTGACTCGTAAGGCCTTGAGACACAGTTCTTGCATATTTAGGATCCTTTGCTCATGCCGAATCGAATGCACTATCGAATGCATGAATACCTTTCCGCCATTTTGAATTTTCCGTAATACCTTCTTTGTCAAACTCCTCCTAGACCGTTTGTCCGATTTGCATGTCCTATGGTATCGAGCCTCTAGAGACACCCTAGACAAAAAGTTTTCAAAAGCTTTTTGATAGACCAATGCCTTCTCTTATACCGTGGCAACATACATGGCGGCGAGCACGCCAAAACAGACGTGAGGCCGTATCTTCGCAAAACTTATGCGTGTCGACACGAAACTTGGTATATGTCATTATAGTCATGACCCAAGGGTGCAAGCAACGTTTCGTGACAGCGCCACCTAGTGGCCACGAGATTTGAAAAACAGCTATTTTTGCTTATAACTACTGCAAACTTTAGTCTAAAATCATGAAGTAGATGTTTTTAGACTCCTTGAGGCATGCTGAGTCAAAGGATACCAAATGGTTTTCGGTTGGCCATTTTGTGTGATGGCGAGCATGCCAAAACCGATGTGAGGCCGTATCTTTGCAAAATTTATGCGTGTTGACACGAAACTTTGTATATTTCATTATAGTCAGGACCTGAGGGTGCATGCAACGTTTTGTGACAGCGCCACCTATTGGACACGAGATTTTAAAATCACCTATTTTCGCTTAGAACTACTGCAAACGTTAGTCTAAAATCATGAAGAAGGTGTTGTTAGACTCCTTGAAGCATGCTGAGTCAAACGATACCAAACCGTCGCAACATACATGGCGGCGAGCACGCCAAAACAGACATGAGGCTGTATGTTTGCAAAACTTATGCATGTCGACACGAAACTTGGTATATGCCATTATAGTCATGACCTGAGGGTGCATGCAACGTTTCGTGACAGCGCCACCTAGTGACGACGAGATTTTAAAAACCATGCCATATCGCTACGAAACTTGGTATGGTTCATCAGCGACATGTTCTGAGCACATGTGATCGGCTTGACCCGGAATGGCTGCTTGCAGCTATATTTATTATTAGAATAGTTATACTACTACTACTACTACTACTACTACTACTACTACTAATAACAATAATAAATATAACAACAACAACAACAACAATAATAATAATAAAATAACAATAATAATTATTATTTTTATTATTATTATACTACTACTACTACTACTACTAAATCTAATAACAATAATAATAATAATAACAACAGCAATAATAATAAATATAATAACAATAATAATAAATATACTACTACTACTACTACTACTACTACTACTACTAATAATAATAATAATAATAATAATAATAATACCAAATAATAAAGACTAGTATTTCTGCGCAGCACTTTACAATAGTGAACACACCTCCAGAGATCAGCTGACTATGACTCCAGCTGCTTGAGAAAGAAGCTACTCTGTGAAATCAAACCTTATGAACGGCACAAGCTGTTTATTTTAACTATCAAACGTATCAAATCATTAGTATTGTTTTTGTTTATTAACATAACGCAGCATGCTGTATTAAAGTGACGCCTGTAACCGGTATGTACGCCGACAGAAATTCCAGCACTTACATGTATGCAGTTAAAGGGATGACTGAGAAGGGTTTGGTTTACTAATATTTCTTTATACCTCCACCTGAATGTGTATGTGTGTACTGTAACACTTGGGAATTTGGTTGAATATTCTTTTCTGTTTAGGAGTAAATGAGAGTAGAGTTTGCACACAGCAGGAAACTCGTGACTGGTGTTTGAGGAATGAAATGAGGAACTGTGAGAAACATACAGGCAGAATTATTCACTTTAAGTCCTACAACTAAAACTGGGACCAAGGAGTGTAAAAAGCACCATCATCCATTCACTGCATCCTTCTCTAGAGACGTTTAAAACCATTGAATTACATAAGATCTGTGTCATCTCCTTGATTTTTCTCTTTTTTTTCACCATCTTATGAAGGGTTTGATTATAAGTTGTAATTTATATGGAAATGAAACACACTAAAACAACAACAAAAACAACAACTGTGTGATCTACCACTTGGAAGATTATTTTCCAAGAACAACACACGTTTTATTGCTTTTATAACACATCCGTGTGTCAACGCTTCTGATTTATTAATGAACATCTTATAATAGTTTCTGCTTATATTTACTGTTAATATCTAGGAACAAATTAGATCCTGCTATTAGTTAACAGCTATTAATGTAATTGCTTCACCATCCTCACCTCTCTCTCTCTCTCTCTCTCTCTCTCTCTCTCTCTCTCTCTCTCTCTCTCTCTCTCTCTCTCCCACACACACACAAACACACAAACACAAAAATAAAGTCACAGTTTTGTGCAAAATCAGGAGACACCTTCCATAAAAGTTGAATAAACATCAAACCTTTACCTTTTTTTTTATTATTAGGTTTGGATTCTGTGAAGATTCTGTGAAGTAAATGTTAATACGGTGAGAGCCAAATCAATCTTCTGTCCAATCGACAGTGCCGTTATAGAAAGGTTTAAATGTGGTGTGATAACTTAGACGAAAGCTATAAGCCGGATTCATGCAGTTCTGCTTTGCTTCTACAAAATATATTCTACGTATGTGCATTTGAAGGTCCAGTGGATTGATGTACTGTCTGAAGTAGAGCTATGGCAGAGTTCTGGTTGATATCTGCTCCCGGTGAGAAGACATGTCAGCAGACGTGGGACAGGATGAATGCGGCCACCAGTCATGCAAACAATTTGTCCACCAACAGCAAGTTCATTATTCCAGACCTTAAGGTGCATTGATCTTGGTTTTATCTTTTCATGTTTCAAATATTTTAAGGGTGGGCATGCTTTTGCCATGTATCGGAGGTTTCCTCTGCGTAATCTGGTTTCCTCCTCCTGTCCAAAGACATGCATTGTAGGTTGTTTGGCGTGTCTAAATTGTCTGTAGTCTGTGAGTATGTGTAAATGTACCCTGCGATGTGTTGGCACTTCATCCAGGGTGTTCCCCACCTTGGGGGCATGAGTCCCCAGGGATAGACTACGGGTAAGATGGATAGAGTGCTGAAGCTTAAACTCAGCAATGTTGAGAAACTTTTGTTTTTTGATTCAGGTGGGAACACTGGATGTGCTTGTCGGTCTGTCTGACGAGCTCACCAAACTGGACTCATTTGTGGAAAGGTTTGACTTTTATTTACAGCAACCAAAAGAGGCATACACATGATAACACATTAAGACAACATGATTGTTATTTTTATTCACTTAGTGTGGTGAAGAAAGTAGCCCACTACATGGCTGATGTTTTAGAAGACAGCAGAGACAAAGTCATGGAAAATCTTTTAGCCAGCGGTGGTAAGTGTGGGTACTGTAACTGGGGTCTTGAATTCTGTCAGATACTGTTCTGTTTTTTTTTTTCTTTTTCTTTTTATGAACCTATGAAGGGCCAAGAAATCCAAGATAATATATATATATAGTATATTTATAACTTTTTCTCTGAAAGTACAATTGGACGGTTTCGGGGAAAAGTTTGCCAAACAGAAACTTCATGCATTATTAGCTAATAAAATTTGTTATACCAAATTTGTTATAATATGTTATATTAAAGTTCTTTTAAAGGTATATTAGGGGTTACAAAGAGTAATTGATTAATACGTTTGCTGGTGTGAGGTTTATTGAACAGATAGTGATGCACTAGTCAACTTTTTTTTTAGTTAAGCTCAGTAGTAGAGTAATAAAAAGAAATATTCTTACGACCCCTTTTCTATAAACACTAAGTGATTTTATTTTGACGCAGTTGATTTGGTGACTTACCTCACAAGGTTCCAGTGGGATATGGCCAAGTATCCGATCAAACAGTCCCTGAAGAATATCTCGGAAATCATCTCAAAAGTGAGGTCATAAGTATTTTATCTGAAAGTAATTACTAAAATTATAATGTGATGTATGTGTGTTTATGTGACAGCTTGACATTTATGGAGCCTGATATAAACATATATATTCGTAAATTGTTAAACAATTCATTTTGACCTACTGCACTTTTATATACCAGTTATGTTTAAATGTCATGTTTAAATCATGCTTATTATTTTAGCTACAGTTGTTTCATGTTAAAGTCATTACATAAAGAAATATTAAATATGAAAAGAATAAAACAATAAAATCCACAAGAGACATAAGACAATTTAGGAATGTTCTGTATAAAAGGATGGTTTCAGGCAGAGAACAGTCGCTTTCGTTTGCTGCTGATCTGTGGCATCTTTTCTTTATTCTGTGTAGCACATTATTAGAGTCAGCACTCAGTGTCCGATAAGCGACTGATCGGGTTTGTCTCAAACTGCAACGTGTCGTATAATCCCTCACGTACCAGCATCAGGCTTGTTGTCACAACCGCATGCTTTCCTATTTTTCAAAACCTTCATTGGTTTATTGTCATTTCAACCATATATATATAGCTGATGCTATATCAGTGCATTCTGGACAAAAGTCACTTTAATTAAAAAACTAAAAAATAATTCCATGCCTGATTTGCTTGCTATCCATGATCATCTCAATACAGAAAATCATTTCCTTTCTATATTTTCCTGTAAAACCATTTTTCACCATCTATCCGACTTCCAATTCCATTTCACATCTTATTCACCTTTTCTGTAATTTGGCTCCATAGTGTGGCCTTTTTTTTTAAATGTTTTGTTATGCTGTTAAATAATACAGTAACTACTTTATTTTATTGGTATAAATTTAAGTCAAAATAACAATGATTTTTACCTCTCAATTCTTTTATGGAATAATGTGGGTGTCGCCAAATAAACACACAAGAATGAACATCATCAGTTTTTCGTACTTAAACTTTTGTGAATCTGGAATTTTTAGGTCAGCTTGACTTCCATTTACATTTGCACACCATTTATTAAAAGATAAATCAGGCTCAGTGTAATAGATTTAAGAGAGAATGGATTTTTTTTTCAGTTTAACAACATAAGACAAGTAAGTAATCAGAAACTGGACTAACTTGTCTTTCTACAAAGCAGTATAACAATAGAAGAAGAAGACTTTATTTTGAAACTTTCTTTATTCACAAATTTTCCAGACAGATTTCTTTATTGACTGTTTTCTGTCCATTTTCTCTGTTCACCTTTCTCTTCTGAACGACTCACATCATGTGAGAGCTCGACAGACAGACAGACAGACAGACAGACAGAGACTCTCTCACACACACACACACGCACACACACACACACACACACACACACACACGCACACACACGGCCTCTGTCCGAGCGATACCCCTCTCAACAAGAACAAACATTGTGTGGTTTTTATCATTAAGATAGCACTTTTCTGTAACGTTTTCTTTTACAGCAAGTGACTCAAATAGATAACGACCTGAAAGCCAGAGCTTCAGCATACAACAGTATAAAAGGCAACCTGCAGAACCTGGAGAGAAAGAATGTGTAAGTTTAACGTTTTAACCTTTTGTAGAAATATCAGAAATGTTTACAGCTGATAAATTGTGTTACGTCAGCTTTACGACATAAAGCTTTTTGGGTCATGTCATGATTGGTACCGTTAGTGTCCAACTTAAAGTAGTAGTGAAGGGAAAATGTTTCATTATATGTTATGAAAAATTCACTCTGTCCTTTGAGCACATTTACTATGATGAAAAGTGTTTACATTTCATTTCAAGATCATTGAACAAATGTTGGCATGGTGAATTAGTGGTTGGCATGGTGACTTATTGGTTGGCATGGTGACTTAGTGGTTGGCATGGCGACTTAGTGGTTGGCATGGTGACTTAGTGGTTGGCACATTTGCACATTTTAGGGGTTAAGGGTTCAATTCCTGTCTTTGCCTCGTGTATGGGTAGTTTGTTTGTTCTCCCTATGCTTCATGGGTTTCCTCCCCAGTCCAAATACACGTTATAGGATGATTGGCATCTCTGAATTGTGTATATGAGCGTGTTCTGTAAAGGGACGCCCTGTTCAAGATTTCCCCACCTTGTGCCCTGTCTCCTGGGATAGACTCCAGTTTCCCAGTGAGCCTCTGTTGGGTAAGCACTACAGAATTTGGTTGGATGGAAAGATGGGTGGATGGGAAGAAGAATAGAACAATAATATTATATCTTTTATAGTCAGTAATATTGACTGATGAGGTTTAAAAGTACAACACTGTTACCCAAATAATTAAACATAGCTAGCTTTCCAGTAAGGTTGCTCTGTGCCCGGGAATCGAACCCACCAACGAGAGCGCAGAATCTAGCCCCTGGACCAGCAGAAGGCTTTTTCTGTATTATCTAATATAATGCAAAAAAGAAAAAAAAAATCAAGTCACAAAGAAACAATTGAATGATGAATTAACACATGAATGCATGTTAACAAACAAACAAACAAACAAACTTTTTAGGAGTTACACTTGTGTGGAATCTCTTTATTATAATACTTTCATTTCCCTCTATTTGGCCATTATGAGTAATGTTTTATTTTCACTAGGGGGAGTCTATTGACAAGGAGTTTAGCTGACCTCGTGAAGAAAGAGGATTTCGTGCTGGACTCTGAATATCTCACTACTCTGATTGTAGTTGTTCCGAAGTAAGTTTTATGGCTTGAAATGTTCTAATTTTTTGTAGCTCGGCTGTTGACACCTTGACTAAGCAATACTATATACCGAATACTAGTGTTTAAAAGACAGAGAGCAGATATTGAGAAGTAGGTTCTGTTTGGAACAGCGTGCATAGATACATAGGCTCAGGAAAAAGGAAGGCAAACATTATGAACACAGAGAAATAATGGTTTTCTAAAATCAACACGCCGAGCCGAAGCTGACAGATGGGGCAATTATGGTACTGATAACGGTTACGTACATTAGTTGAACTAGTTAGTAGAACATTAGTTGCTCGACAGCCGTTTCTCAGTTACATCTGATGTGTTTAAAGTGCATTTTGGGAATTATACTCTGTCTGCCTTTACAGTCTTTATATACTCTGGTAAACTACATGACATTTGTTTTATTTTCGATTGAAAATGAATAACCACAATGCTCACGAGCAAGCAAGAACGCAAACATGTCGATATAGATATTAGTAATGTAATGTATAGGGATTGTTAAATGTTCTATACAGCGGTTATATGCCTGATATAAAATTGTTAAATATTCACTCACACAGAACAGGTTATGCTGACTGGGAGAAGTCGTATGAAACCCTCTCTGAAATGGTGGTCCCACGATCTTCAAAGTGAGTAATATCGGTGGATGAACGTTCTGTCATTTGTTCCCTTTTACTGTCCCTGCTGAAATTTGTTCCTCAGGTTTAGAAATAAAAATATATTTTAGATTATGTAGGTTGAATATGGATTAAACAGGCAGTCGATGACATCCGGATGGGTATCTACTGTAGTTTACTCAGTGACAGTATTTTGGAGCAAAACTCAAGGCAACACATCAAAAAAAAATCCTAAATGATTTCAATAAGAACCTTGAGCAGGATTCATGGGACAAGACCTAAATATCGTGTAGCACCACTTCTATAGGGACATTTGGGTTCCTGTTTAGGTCTATATGTCCTTTGTTTTATTGCCATTATTTCATAATACTATAATTTTAAAAAATGATGCTTTTGCATTGTGCTCTCATCCCTACATCTTTCAGTAATGAACAGCAAATCCATTTTGGTGCATGTTAGTAAAGGACGATGTAATATTGTTTTATTGTGGAAATAAAATCTGATAAACAGAGCATTCAGACTTTATTGGCTTGGGAAACTGCACTTGAAATTAAACTAGATATTTTCAAAACTCATGCGTACTTTCTACATCCGTCACTTAGAAACAGATAAGCTGACCTGGGGTGATTTATGGAACTGATGTCTATGGAAACCAATTAAACTCCTCCTTGTTTGTGGTCATGGTGACAAACACAAGAAACTTAGTCCTTTGCTCTCTCTTTTACACACACACACACACACACACACACACACACACACACACACACACACACACACACACACACACACACCTTTTATCTACCCTGTGGTTTGGAAAACTGAAAATAGATTGTTTTTTAAAGCAGAGATTTGAAAGGATTTCAAAGATTTATAGGATGACATCAGGTTTATAAATTCAGCCAGTAACAGAACAGGTGACTAATGATGATCAACCTTAAAGAATGCAACATTATGAGAACACAATGTTGCATTCATTAAGTTTTCTCATCATTAGTCACCTGTTCTGTTACTGGCTGAATTTATAAACCTGATGTCATTCTTTCAAATCTTTGCCTAAAGTCTCAAAGTTTCATCCCTTTCCTTCTCTCATAGATTGCTTTTTGAAGACCAGGACAGTGGGCTCTTCAGTGTCACCCTCTTTCAAAAGGCGATAGATGACTTCAGACTCAAGGCCAGGGAAAATAAGTGAGTATTTCTCTTAAGATATAAATTAGTATTCGTTTAAATGCTCAGCGAGTTAATGATCCGGCTGATTTGTTGATTTGAAGCCGATACCGAATTCCATGAC
The DNA here is from genome assembly GCF_022655615.1 of Tachysurus fulvidraco. Classification (NCBI taxonomy): domain Eukaryota; kingdom Metazoa; phylum Chordata; class Actinopteri; order Siluriformes; family Bagridae; genus Tachysurus; species Tachysurus fulvidraco. Next base: position 9,144,167 of record NC_062524.1, on the reverse strand, counting down.
TTCAGCTTGCATTCATGCTCAAAGCATTTGAGGTGGAAAGATTGTCATGATTGATTCGAAAACATATGACTGACAAACGATCTTTTACTCATTCTTTATACCAGGTTCATTGTGCGTGACTTCCAGTACAACGAAGTTGAGCTGAAGGCTGACAAAGAGGAGATGACACGGCTCTCCACAGACAAGAAGAAACAGTTTGTATGACTGCGTACCACTCGTTACTACACTAATCGTTTCTGTATGAGTGTGTTCCTAAAAACGGATGGCAAATTAGTGGAAAAAAAACATAGTGTGTTAGAAAGCCACCAAAAACAGCGTGCACACGTGAGTGTGCCGTGGAAAAGGAATAAACCTACCATTGTCTTTCCACAGGGTCCGCTGGTACGATGGCTGAAGGTGAATTTTAGTGAAGCATTCATCGCTTGGATACACATCAAGGCTCTCCGGGTTTTTACTGAATCAGTTTTGAGGTATAGTGATGATGTTCTGTTGGTTTGTTTATTAATTCATCACGTTTTGGTGAATACAAAATTCAATACTCTTTAATTTTGTCCTCTTGTCTATAGGTATGGATTGCCAGTGAATTTTCAGGCTATGCTTCTGCAGCCCAATAAGAAAAACACAAAAAAGCTGCAAGAGGTCCTCCATGAGCTTTACAAGCATCTGGACAGCAGTGCCTCTATTATTGATGTGAGTTAGGACTGATTGGAACTTTTATTTAATGGTAAAAAAATATATATATATTTTAAACTAAGAAAATATCTCCATTCTTTAGGCCTCCATGGATATACCTGGTCTGAACCTGAGCCAACAGGAATATTACCCCTACGTATATTACAAGATTGACTGCAGATTTCTTGATTTAAAATAAAACTACATCATGTTTGACACCGCTGAGAATTTCAGCTTCAAGGGAATGATTCAGAAATTTTGAGCTTTTTTTTTTTCCCCCCCATATTTACTCATTAGAGGTCGGTGCTATTCACTTTTATGTAAGTCAGTCATTTTTGAAACCATAATTCAGACATTTAAACTCTTTTTTTTAAAATTATTTAATTTGAAACAAATTTGGAAATAATTAAATGGACCCAAACCCCTCATTAAGGTTTTGGAAATGGACTCAACTGTAGTAAAAGTCCAATTTACTACAAACTTTAGTTCTTTTGGCTTAAAAATTCTAAACCATTCCTTTAATTTCTGAATCATATTTTCTCTTTGTTACCTTTCTCCTACCCAGTGTAAATGTTAATAATTAAATCCAGAGATTTGGTCGTTTTCTTGCTTGTGTAGTGATTTATAATTGGTTTATATACGTTTATACACTGGAAAAATATTCCCTTTAACGCTGCTGTTCATGGTATCACCATTTGGGATTTTTGCTACAAAAGTATGTTTATAGATTCTGTAATTGTGGTTTTGTCATTATGAGGCTATATTTGTAATTTTTGAGATTTGCCACTTAAAGAAAATTTTCTTAATGTGCTTTAATAAAACATCAATAAATGTTTGTAAATCTATTTTTTGTTCTTCTTTACATGGCAGGTGTACAGGGGTGTTGTTCCTGTAGTTCAGGGGCTTCATGTGTTGAAATATGTGTTGTGGGCATGTGTTGTAGGCTGATTGACATCTCTAAATAGGTTTGTGTGTGTGTGTGTGTGTGTGTGTGTGTGTGTGTGTGTGTGTGTGTGTGTGTGTGTGTGTGTGTGTGTGTGTGTGTGAGAGAGAGAGAGAGAGAGAGAGAGAGAGAGAGGGAGAGATATTGTGCCTTGTGATGAATTGGCACTCTATACAAGGTCTCCTTAGGTAGTCTCCAGGTTCCCCGAACTAATGGATAAAAGAGCTACACATTAGAAATTATTTTATTTAAGAAAAATGCAGAGATAAACAAACTTTAGGAACAAAAGTAATTCAGCTTTTTGTCATTGTGATTGTTGTCATTGTGAATGTCTTGTATTTTTTAAGAGAAGCATGTGCAGAAGCATATTATTTTGTTCAAGTTTTGGAATTCACAGCCATTAATAATAATAATAATAATAATAATAATAATAATAATAATAATAATATTGGGGTCCAACTGAGGGAGATTGTGGAATTTATTTTGAATTTAAAGGGGTTCCTGCCTATTTAAATATGCAATATTTGTGCTTGTTAGAGAGAGAGGGATGGAGAAATGAGAGAAAGATGGAAAGGAGAGATGAAGAGAAAGGGAAAGAAGAGATAGAGCTGAAGAGAGAGAGAGAGAGAGAGAGAGAGAGAGAAAGGAGAGATGAGAAAGGGAAAGAATAGAAAGAGGGAAAGAAGAGAGGGAGAGAGAGTGGAATAGAAATAGGGAAAGAAGAGAGAGAAAGAAAGAGTACGGATTTAAAAGAAACCCGGCATCAGGAGTGGTATTCATGATGTTCGTGCTGGTGCTGATGCGCATCTTCTACGCATCCCGCCCTCCATATGACGTAAGCCAAGGTAGATAAAAAGTCAAGTTTGCCAAAGCTGTGCTGTGCTCAGTGCCAGCGTTCAGCAGCTTTCCTTTGTGCATTCAGCGTGCATGTGTGTTTATAGGACAGCGTGTATATAGACAGCGTGACAGGGCTGAAAAACATCACGCAGATCTGGCAACCTTGTGCCCGGTGTGGAGAAAACCGCTGGAGCGGCGACATCAAACGACACTGATTTTGTTTGATCTTTGATCTTCTTTTTTTCTGGTTGTCCGTTTTGTTCATGGGTTGCGGTGGAAGCCGGAGCGATGCCATCGAGCCCAGACGCCATGAGAGCTGGACCAGAGAGACCGAGTCGACGTGGCTCACCAGTACAGACGCCGAGGGTCCTAACAACAGCATCAGTAAGAATCTGACACACACACCCACACACACACACAACTGCGATCTGTAGGCAACGTGATGACGTCAGGGCGCTTTGCGTTGCCATCTTGTAAGGAACACACAGCATATTTTTATTTACATCACCTTCATTAGACAGTTTCCACAATAGAAACACCTGTACACCGGCTGCTCATTTATGCAATCAGACAATCAGCCAATCACAATGCAGAGGTTAAGTGTTTATATAAGAGGGATGTGCTAGACTAGTGGTTAAGGTGTTGGACTACTGACCAGAAGGTCATGAGTTCGAATCCCAAGCTATGCAATACAACACTATAGAGTTTACACAGAATGGTGTGGAAAAACAACGACACGGTGGCTTAGTGGTTAGCACGTACACCTTGGGGGTTTCCTCCGGGTACTCTGGTTTCCTCCCGCGGTCCATAGACATGCATGGTAGGTTGATTGGCATCTCTGGAAAATTGTCCGTAGTGTGTGAGTGAATGAGAGTGTGTGTGTGCCCTGCGATGGGTTGGCACTCTATCCAGGGTGAATCCTGCCTTGATGCCCGATGACACCTGAGATAGGCACAGGCTCCCTGTGACCTGAGGTAGTTCTGTGGTGTAGGATCTTCTCCAAATACACACACCAGACACAGTGTTTCTGAACAATTGCATACAGCTCGCGTTAAAGTGAACGTTCTGGTTTTATTCGTTGTATCAAATGTTCTAAAGTAAGTAAAAACTGTTAGCACGTATAAATGCAAGCATTCGGTTAAACATGTCTGACTTGACTCGATGAGGATGTGCGTGCATTAAATGTTACGTTAGCTAAATTATCCAGGCGTAACTCATTAAAAATGGTTTGCTTTTAGATGTAACCTATATTCTCATCTATTTCCCTGGCAACATGTTTCAATTTCGAGTTAGAACAGTACGAATCTCTGGGACAAAGAGCCCATCGGTGGTTTCTTTCAAAATAAACCATTTAAGACTCCATCTGAAGTAATCGCATGAGGTAATTTCAGGAGAGAACAGACTGACAAATGACTACCACCGGTGTTTTCATTTCAAGGTCCCCTGCGGAGCCTTATGCACTTTAGATGGCACTAGAGCAGTGTTTCCATTGTGAATTAGGAAAATGGACAAGGATGTTATGAGGCTTGACTTGATTTTCACACGTGCTACTAATGTTCAGGATACGTCACACGTAAGCTTTATTTTCTTCCACACGAGACCTATTCAGATAAGTGAATCTTATTCTTATTCATCTAGTCTATTTGCAACATAAAAGTGCATTGGAGGGGGGAATATAAGATGCAGGGGGAGAGCAATTAAAGCTAGCTACTATTGGTTAATAGCCATAATTTGTGACTTATGTTATGAGGTAAATGCCTTGCATACGTATTGACCCTATTTTGTAGTGTTCCGATTGCTGAAATTAATGCAAAATCAAGCAAACTTCATGATGTTCGATGGAGCAATATTACAAAATTGCCATAGATTGTTTGCAGATCTGAGTTGAGATGCATCCTGTGATGTCATCACAACATGCATTCAGCCAAAGCTCCTTTCTATTCACGTGTATCGAACACGAGTACAGCTTAACACAGCGTCCGTTTTATATTTGTATCGATGCGTACGAATAAACGGCTCCTGTTTTAACGCTGGAATGATGTACTCACTAAGAGGAATCCTGTGCAATTTCATTTCTATATCTATTTTTAGATGATACTGAATTTAAGAACGGTTCTAAATAAATGAATTTCATATCTAGTTTTACATTTATCATAACAGAGTGTCACAAAAATCAATTCTGGTGTTTTTTCTTGCTTTCTTTTACCCCTAGGTAAAGGTGTGGAAGCACGATCTTCTCTGTCTTCTAAAGACAAAAGAATGGTTAACACAGGGATACAGTGTGGAAAACCACCCTTAACCTCTAGCACATGTACAAATCATCAGAGAAGGTTGGTTTTTACTCGAGTGACTTCATTGTTTGACTTTATAATTTCAGAGACATGAGTCAGCAGAAGGGATTTTGTAGATGTAAGAGTTATATGTATAGCAGTTTCTGTTTGGTGTGGCTGGAACATAACCAGAATGAATTTTAGTGTGTAGTTTTTCAATATAATATAATAGTCACTTTCATTATTCAAATTTCTCCAAGGCCAACCTACATATAATGTACAAGCTTTGAAAGACAAAATACATAACCTACTGTATGTACCACAGCATGAATGTGTTCTAGGAACATAATGAACAGAGAAGCAGAAGCATGCAGAGCTTTCTCTTCATTTTCCAGCGATTATACAGTATCTTGTTCTTTTACAGCCAGCAAACGAAGCTGGAGAGCGTCCAAGAAAGCGACTGTTCCCTCAAATGATGTTTCTCGAAGCAGTGACGCAGCCTCAGACCCAGCAAAGCCAAAATGGAGTTGAAGGAGTTCATTCATACATGAAAAGGAGAGTAACAAAGATTTTGGTCTGGTGATATGACTGTAATCAGGGGCTTGAGCAGGTTTCAGCAGTCAAGAGAAAGGACACATTAACATCCCCCAGCATACTCTCTGAAACAAATGGCTCTGTTATACTTTAATGCCTCCATCCTAAGGTTAAGCTGCAAGGAAAGAACCAATAGTATAGTCTAGGCCCATAAAAAGCCGATTCCAACTTGGCTAGTAATCATTTAGCAAAAAGTCTAGATGTATTTATTCCCATTTTTTGGGCCAACCGCTTTGCACATACTGTATAAGGACTGAACGCACTGTGAGCAGTGAAGGGCTTTTGTAATTTGTGCTGCGTATGTGTGTTTTTTTTCCCTTGTGTGAAAGAAATGAGTTACTTAACATGAATTATGTATTCATGAATCATGAATTACTTACTTACTTCCAACAAACTAAATCACAGTGACATTATCGGACATGTCAATAAGGTTACTATTGTAATGCTTCTTTATTTAATGAATATGAGTGGAATGATGGAACAGTCATGATGTTAACATTTAAGTTTCTTGTGGTATCAGGTAACAAACAACATTTAATGACATAAAAACTAATAACAGCATATGGAAATAAGTTTTTTTTTTGTTAATTAACAGAAAAGATGCAGCAAGGCAGAGCAAAACGTATCGTATTTCAGACATCATCATACCAGTATACCATCACACTCCCAGCTATAATTGTTAATTAAAATAGCTGCCTTTTATTAAGTATTCTTAATATATCTACAAATTAGTGTGTACTGTGTACGTTACTACGTTATTTAGTTTTATTTATTTTTTCTTAATTATAGGCCTTGTGTCTCTTAAATTGATGGACCTCAATATTACTGAATCATAAATCAGTGACATTCATATTCATATGTGCTTTCTCTTGGTTTGAAAATAATTCATTATATAAATGCTCGATTGGTAAAATCTACCCGATGACTAGGATACATGCACAGGCTCGTCTCTAATTAATATATTCAAACCACTTCAAATTACAGTGTGCTTTGCGCTTTTGTGTGATGTGTGAATTATAATGTTTACTTTCAAAATAAAGAATGAGATGGTGTGATTTCATGACTCCTATTAACACTTCCACTAGGTGGTGCTGGCAGAATATTTCACATTTCACTGAATCTAGAATTTTCTTACAGTGATTAGTTTAATGAAGAGAATAATAATACAACTACAATCTCTAATATTAATACACTGATCAGCCATAATATTAAAACCACTGACGGGTGAAGTGAATAACATTAAGATTATCCTGTTACAGTGTCATCTGACAAGAGTTAAGATATAGTGCAGCAAGTAAACAGGTAGATTTTGGTAGATTTTTAAGTGTTGAAAGCAGGAAAGTGTAAAGGAGCTGAGTGACTTTGACTTGAAGTGGAAACTACACTAGCTCTTCTTGTGGTGTGTTCCCAGTATGCAGTGTTTAGTACCTACTAAAAGTGGTTCACAAGTGGTGGAGTGCAAGCCTCAAAGGTCAGAGCTTTGTTTTTGGCAACACAAGGTCCACCTGCGCAATATTATGCAGGTGTTTTAATGTTATGGGTAATCTGTGTATATTACCTATAAAAGCTTCTGTTGCTGCTGTCAATTTCAAACGGAGTGTCCGTGTGTTGCTATGAAATTAATGTCAACAAAGGTCCTCCATTTGGCATATTCCAGAATTTTGCTTTGACTATTCACAAAAGTGATATCAGTGCAACATCTGTTAGTCCCTCAATAGTTTGCTTACAGCTAGTTTGAGCTGCATGTTTATGCAATAATTTATACCCACATCTGGAGATATTGTATAACATTTTATGCTTGCGCACTTATACATTTAGCACATCCTCCATTTTGAAGCTTTAGCACTGCATAAAGTGGCGTTGCTCATAACACCATCAAACTGATTGTAATTAAATACTAAACACAAGTGTTTTTTTTCATATTTTTTTCCTCTGAAAGCTCTAATATTGAGTATTAAAAGTATTGAAAATGGCACATCATACTTTTTTTTATCAATTTATTGTTAAGTTTAATGTTGTGGAACTTCCACAATAATTTTGTTCCTTTTATCACAAGATATAAATGTCTTCCCATATCAACAATTACATAAAACAATTATAAAACTTCATATTGTCATTCAACTTTTGCCTGTTCTTCTGTGGGAGATTATCTGTGGTGTGTGATTGTACCCTGTGATGGCTTGTTGGTTCCTAACATTCTGCTGTGACATTGGCTGGGTTTTTTTGCTTTTACAGCATTTAGCAGACCCTCTTATCCAGAGCAACTTACATTTATCTCATTTATACAGCTGAGCAATTGAGGGTTAAGGGACTTGCTCAGGGTGGCAGCCTGGTGGACTTGGGAATCAAACTCACAACCTTCTGATTGGTAGCCTAATGCCATAACCATTAGGCTACCAAACATTTAATCAGTCTTTCATCAATAACATTTACAGAATTTGGCAAAGACTGTTATCTAGAGCAATTTACATTTATTGGTCTGCTGAGCAATTGAGGGTTAAGCGCCTTGCCAGCCCTGGGATTTGAACTCACAAGGTGTAGTCCAACACCTTAACCAGTGAGCTACCACGTCCCCACATTTTTTGACATTTATGTACATTATATTACAGCATTCATCCATACTCCAACATCTGATTTTGGAAATAAAACAACTACTGAAAGATGTCTACAGAAACTGGCATTAAAAAGTTGTTTGGTTATTGCTTAGTTTATTTTGAAAGATGTAATAATAATGTCAAAAATTACACGAACGATAAGTTTGATCCAAAAATCACACTAATTGGTGATATTCAAAGTAGTCAAAAGATTGCTTCAAAACATCACAGTAAAAAATGACACTGTTGATGTTCAGAGGCTCTGATGGTTGTTATTCCGTGACGTCATTCAAACATGGCGGCGCTCATAACAGTGAAAAGTATGAACAAGAAAAATAACTCAGTTATTCGAGGCGTTAAAACTTTTTGTGCGTATTTAAAATCGCTAAATACCGGCTGATCAAACCTTTCCAGTTCCCACATGGTCACAAACACAGCAGTCACGTGTCGAAATTGTAGTTGTGACGTCACTCCGCCACACCTTGCTAGTTTATGCTCAGCAATCTGTCTGCTTTTAGGACCGCGCCGACAAAAAAACAGAAACCCGTCATATGACCCGGACCGTGCACGCTGCTCGGTATGAACACACACACACACACACACACACACACACACACACACACACACACACACACACACACACACACACACACACACACACACACACACACACACACACACACACACACACACACACACACACACACACACACACACACACACTCTCTCTCTCTCTCTCTCTCTCTCTCTCTCTCTCTCTCTCTCTCTCTCTCTCTCTCTCTCTCTCTCTCTCTCTCTCACACACACACACACACACTCACAGAGCGCGCAGAGAGAGTGTGTGAGCATTGTGGATGTGGAGTGGTGGAGAAAGGATGCTCCAGCTCTCTAAAGGACGTTATCGTTTATTTATTTAATTCTTAAACCGACAGGGTAATAATAATAATAATAATAATAATAATAATAATAATAATAATAATAATATCAGAATAATAATGGCCAAGCCGCCTGGGAATGAAGACGGAGCAGTAAGGATTGGAGGCACTGAAGTGGACTGTGGTGATGGAGAATATCTGTGTCTGGAAGATATTTTATCCCTTTACGCTCAGCCCATCAATGAGGAACAAGCCTGGGCTGTTTGTTATCAGTGCTGCCGGTTTTTCAGCCAGTTTAAACGCAGGAGACGGAATTCCCAATCCGGTACGGATGTAGCCATGAAGATTAAAGGACCAGGAGATGTGAGGATCTGTAAAGACGGGACTGTTAAAGTACAGGAGATGAACCCTTCAGGTACATCAGTTTAATCAAAACCAATTCAAATGGAGTTAAACAAGAATAATCATTACGCATGCGCTGTCGTGGAGCTTTTGGGTGGCCTTGGTGTTTGTTTAGCAGACACCCCATCATTTCTGCCCGACATCATTAACAAATACATTTATGAATGGTTATGTAGAGACAAAGGCTGAACCCCAAATTGGATACTGGAGTGCGCTAGATAGATAGGGTGAAGATGTTGTTCCATTATTGTGCAGTGCACTGATTTAGGTGTCGGCTGCATGGCTGCGTAAAGAATACAGGACTTTAGATGTCGGCTATATTACGGGATTTTGTTTGTTTGTGTGTGTTTTGAAAAAAAAAAAAACAAATTGCTTTCTCTTTTCCTTCTGACTGTAAACATTAGAAGCAAGCAATCAATCCTGTGGGTATTGCAATGCACAGTGGTAGCAAAATGTCTCTCTTGTCTCCTACAATAACAAAATAAAACATGGCAGGTTATATTGTTGCAAGAGAAATTCTCAAATAATGTATGCTCCATGATGCGTGTCCTGTATTTTTTGGCTATTAGGCATGCACTTCACACCTGACCCTGACAATGAAGGGATACAGAGATGCTGAAAAGGCACAAAGCTTCCCCATTATAGTGTAATAGTAATAGTCAGCTTTTCTGTTGCTACTTATATAATCAAAGACAGTATAAACCTTATTTTTAAACCTTACACAGGCACATTTTGTAGCACTGCTCTATTTATTAATCTACACGGTTTGTATACCCCCATTTTGAAACGTATGCATTCTTATTTTCCCCAGTGTTGCCTCAGGGTTTTGGCTTCACAGTAGTCTTGTAATTTTATCTTTCTGCTGATTTAACCATTTCACCACCTTCCCCCAAATCAATAAGCTTGTGTGAACCTGACTGCTTTCCTGCTTTAGAAACCGGTTCCAACTGATATCCTACTAAAATCTCCTAAACAATCGTACAATTAAGACCAGCTTCCTGTAATTTATTATACTGCAAAACATTTATGTATACTATCCCTTATATATAAGGGATAGTATACATAAATATAAATGTATATTTATTTATAATCTGTAAAACCTCTTTAGCTGCTCACTGAGAATCTGCAAAAGTGCAGCTTAACCTCTAACTGGCACTGGAGACTCCTTATAAAAATGTCTCGTTTGGATTAATTAATAATGTACCATGTTTCACTCAAGCAGCTTTTACCATCGTTGAATGCACAGATCTCTGCTTACTTGTTCATAATGAACTTGGCAATGGTGAAGTTTTCACATGATGATTTACTCGAGTTGTAAGTGCTCCAGTCACTAAAGAGAATCAAAGAGTTGATTAAATGAGTCTCATGCTGCATTAGCATGTCTCCAGGTCTTTTTTAAGCTTAGCATTAGTACCAAGGAAGCAGAGTTTTTTGTTTTTGTTTTGTTTCAGGTTAGTGCTGTCTGGGATTAAACTTTGTAATTTAATTCCTTGCATCCTAATGTTTTGGATATCTCACCAACCACTCGCTGTATTGTTCTTGGTACCGCAGTGTCACTGGAATTGTCTAATTAATCTTCTAATGACATACATTTCAAAACTTTCTCTATAAGACAATCTCATAGAGTGCTATTTAATTAATTATGTGATGTTATGAGCAAAGTCGCAAAGCACTTATAAAATCGCCCCAATAAGGTGCATAACACAGCAAGACCAGTTTTCGGACTGAGAACTTGTTACTGGTTTCATGCTAAGCACTTTTTGTTGCTGTACCCTTTCTTGTACGAGACTCTGAGGGGGAAACTGACCGTTGGAGTGACACTGGGTTTATTCATTGGAGGCAGAAAGAAACTCAGGCAGTCATCCAGCCTTTACCCAAACATTGTGTCAGAATTAGCATTAGAGAGAGGGCTGAAACGTGAGTGTGTGTGTGTGAGTGTGTGTGAGTGTGTGTGAGTGTGTGTGTGAGAGAGTGTGTGTGAGAGAGTGTGTGTGAGAGAGTGTGTGTGAGAGAGTGTGTGTGAGAGAGTGTGTGTGAGAGAGTGTGTGTGAGAGAGTGTGTGTGAGAGAGTGTGTGTGTGAGAGTGTGTGTGTGAGAGTGTGAGAGTACGTTAGGCAGACTACACTCCACAGTATTTGGGATGTTTTTTCCCCTACTTTCCTCTGAATGTTTTCATATGTACAAGGAATCTACATAATGTAGCCTCCTTTATGTATCTCTCTGACAGATAACAGATATTTTCAATGCCTCGTCATTTCATAAATATTTCATTATATTTTACATCTCTTGTTTTTTTCTTTTGCAGATAAAAATACACAGCATATTTCTTCCTCTGAGGTGAGTCATCCGTTTCCTTAAACTTTCTTTTTCTTTTTTTTTTTTTTAAGCGAAACCATTGAGTCATGCTAAAATACTTGAAATGCTCCTCCTGTGTTTCCAGCCTTTCACAGGGAGGACGTCGAAGGTGTAAAGACGGCAATTATTTCACTATTTTCTGTTTGTTTAGCGTCTATAGCGATGTAATTGCTTTACTTCGCCTTTCTTACGGAGCCATTAACAACTAGTTGTTTCATGTTGACATGACAACTAGAATGCAATGCAGACTGACAGCTTCAGTATAGCACGTGTTAAATTTCCGGGTTCATTCACTACTTCTGTGCTTTTGGAGACGGGTTCTGAGCTGAACTAACATACTGTGTGATTAGTGGATGCCTTTACAGTCTGGGAAATGTCTTCTGAGACAAAGTGATTATGTATCTAAGCTATGAAATGAGTAGCAGTTAATCTTTAACTTGCCTGGTGGACTAGCTAATGAATTTAAGGTTTGTTTCTGTGTCTGATATTTGACTAAAAAAATGATGTTCCAGTCATCAAACATAAGCTCTAGTTGCCTTAATTGAATATTTGGGAAGTGTCCAGAAAGAACAGATGGAACATAGCAACACTCCTACACAAACTCACACATGCAAGCGCATGCGATCCATATTACAGAAGAAAAAGCACAACAAGAGGTAAAAGTGAAAAAGTATAAAATGTTAAAAAAATGAAAAGTAAAATGTTTAGTGTGTTCTCACTCAAAGCCTTGACATTTAGGAAGATGAAGCGCTTCAACACACGCTCTGTTTGCCAACTTCTGTGACAACATTGTGAACATAGGTGAACAAACATTCAAGCATCATTCACCTCTGCAGCATTCATGCAGTGCTCATGCAGTGTTCAGGCGAGCAGTCTGCCATATCAGCATGCACGGACATGTGAGAGTTAGTGAACGTTTGCCAAAAACAGTCAAACATATGTATAAATGGCTAAATGTTTGCTCTGACTGATGTCTGTGAAAACAAAGTACAGCGTTACGTCGATCATCCCTCTCCTCACCCAGGCTTGTGTGTGTACAGTAATGTTGTCCTCCCTTGTTTCTTTGCTAACTCTCGCAGATGCTCTGTCTCCTTTCTTCGTCTAGGCTCATGTGATGGTGCAGAGTTACATAACGCTTCAAGCACGTGATCTGTCCTAACAAGATTTTCTCCCTAGCTTCTTCAAGTTTCTCAAACTTTTAAGCACTGTGTGGATCGGATTAGCTAATCGGGGGAAGACAATGATGATTTACACGTTTTCTTCAACGAAAAAGCTCAGAATTAAATAATTAAAGGAGGAGTGAGTTTTTAGTGGGTTATATTTTCAACAAACTTTAATGTGTGTCCATGTGGTCACATGATCGTGTTCCTTTTACAAAATGGCAACCAATGCGGTTCAACAGTTGCAGGAGTATAGAAGAGACACTGGCTGGTATTTCAGTTTAGGGAGAATCAACATTCCAGCAAAAACGTAATAAAAATAATACGAGTGTAAGAGAATGGTTTCCTGACTCGTAAAGTAGTTAATATATTAATATTTGGGAGGGCCACTGTTATAAACGCTATGAGACTAAATATGCAGGTAGCAGCAGAAATACATTACATTTACAGCATTTAGCAGACGCCCTTATCCAGAGCGACTTACATTTTATCTAATTTTTTTTATACAAGTGAGCAATTGAGGGCCTTGCTCAGGGGCCCAGCAGTGGCAGCTTGATGGACGTAGGAATCGAACTCACAACCTTCCGATTGGTAGCCCAACGCCTTAACCACTAGGCTACCACATCCCTATAGATACATCTTATTGATGTTTGAGTTTGTTAAAAACAGCAGGGCATTCAGCTTGCAATTTTCTCTGAGGAATATCACGGACATGGACCATCTAGATAATCCAGAAAATTAAAATGAATTCAATTCACTTTATACACTGTATTTGTATAATGCTTTTAACCATGGACATTGTCACAAGGCAGCTTTGTGGTAATTATAAACAAGCAAGCAGTGGCAAGGAAAAGACAACACGAAGAAGAGAAGCTTGAACCTTAAAATCACAGAGGAGAACCTATAAAGTAACCCCATGTTACATCTTCTTGCAGCTTTTTAGCTAAACTTGGACCATAACATATGGTTTTAGCATGTCTTCAGCTACTCCATGCTATTCAGCATAACTTTGTTACTTTACTCGGATGAAAAACAAGATTAGTTACGAAGTCGATTCAGGCCTGTACGTGATTCAATGGAAACTTAATCTAAATCACCACGGAAACCACTTCCTGCCGAGGGCAAGCATGCTCGTGATGTATCCTCCTCCTTCTCCTTTTGTGCTGCAAGTATCCACCTGTGTGACAGCGATTCTTACCTCTAGGTTATGAGAGGCAGCGTTATATAAAATAGCACTGGAATGCAGGGTTGGAGTGATTCATCCTCGCCTGGTACTTTTGGGGAAGACTTTGTTCATTTTGAAAAGAGATGACCCAGTTTCCCCATTAACTCAGCTGGAACCCAGCCGTCTTCCAAACAGATGAATGGTCAGTCCTACTGGATTGTTGGCATCGTCTCAATAGATTTCACTCTGAACAAACTCAAAAGCTAAAATGTGTGAATGCTATGGATGTTTTGTTCTGTTAGAGAGCACTTATGCAATAGGCAGACTCCTGCAGATCTGAGACTTTGCTGGCCATGATAATGTCAGCCATTACTCTAGGGAGAGAAAAAACTAAACTGATCTGAGATCAGTGGCCATCTGGCAGCGACGAGTGGATAAGGCTTCCATTGCTATGGTGCTCAGACAAAGAGGATCAGAGTTCAGGTTTTTTAGGTTTCAGGTTTGAGTATCGCCATATCTGGGTTTGCTGAATGTTCTCTTGTTTAGTTTGCCATCATTCAGAGATGCCATATGAAGGTAATGCTCTTAAGATGAAATCCACATAATGTACCATAACTTAAAGCAATGCTGATACACTACATGACCATATCTTTCTGCTTAACATCTCATTCTAGATCTGCTGTTATAGTTACCTTCACTATTCAGAGAAGGATTTCTTCTAGATGCAGTGCATCAGTGAGATAAGATACTGATGTTGGGTGAGGACATCTGGGGTGCAGTTTATCCCAAAGGTGTTCACTGGGGTTGAGTCAGCTTCAGGGCTTTTACTTCAGCCTTAACACACCATGCATGTCTTTATAACGCTCACTTTCTGCACAGGGGCATTGTCATGCTGGACCAGGCCTTTTCATTCCAAATTATAATGCTACAGCATACAAAGACCTCCATGACAATTCTGGGAGTTTGTTTGTTGTGAAGATCAGGTTTCCACATACTTTTGACCATATAGAGTATGTGAGTAAATTTAGTGAATCCTAGCTCCAGGATTCTTGGTACTTTCCTGAGGCCAGGTGCTTTGCATGTTCTCACATGTGTGTGTGTCTCCTTTCTGAGATCTCAAATTACCGTTACATGTGAATGTGTGTTTGTATCATATCTGCATTCTATTCCTGCATAGCACCAAGTGTTCCTGGGGTAAACTCCAGATTCTCCTCCATACTTTTTAATGATGCACAAATGAAGAATGGAGCATCTAAAATATATATTGCGTACCTAGCAGGCCATGACAATCATAAGCTTGTTATAAGACATTATATAAATACAGTAAACCAATTTTTTTTCTAGTTGTTTGCATTTGGATCTGTTTTTGCTGTAACAACATTTATCTTTACTCTTGTAAATGTAAAGTCTGGCTTGCAAGACTAAGGTTAAAAGAATGGGCTTGTTTACTAAGAGGTTGGCATGGCGTCTTGTCATTTAATCCTAAGCTTAAAATTAAATAAGCATAAAATGTAGTTCTTTCACTTCACATCTCGATGCCTTGTCAGCTGACTGTGTGTATGTGTCTGAGTAAAACTGATGTACTGTAGATGATGCTTCTCACATACACTTGTGTAATACACACAGTGTTCTCTTGGTTCTGATGTAACCACAGCGAGTGCATTGTATGTGCTTATGACCTCAAAAAGAGGTCCTGAAGCAATGTGGTCACTCCAAGACGTGAATCAACCTGCTGATATAGAAGCAAATATGGTCTTTAATTCCTGTTTTTGTGTTAATTGTGTTGTGTTTGTGGTCATGGCAAAGGATTGGAGTGTGATCGCAGTCAGCTGGTGTTAGAGGTAAGAGACGGCAGTAACGGAGGCTGTGATTTGAGGCAGTGGTGTGTGAAGGCCAAGCATGAACCCTTCACTCTTCACTGAGCTTGACTTGCAGATTAGTTCTCATTCCGCAGCAATAATGAGCACATATAACACAAGGCTCATAATTTCCAATTCAGATTTTTGATTGTGTAGAGCTGAGGTCAGGGGTCAACTATTCTATTGCTATGCTTAAGGGAGGTCTTCTGAACACATTATGACTTAGTTATTTAACTTGGTTACTCTACCTTTTTTAGTAAATGGGATCAGCAAATAGACAAATGCAAAATAAAGATTATGCATACATCATTCTAATAAATGGAAAAATTCAAAACCCTCACATTCAAAACCCCAACTAGAAGCGCCGCCCCTTTACATGCTATCAACTGGAGTTGATGGGCAGCCTTGCTTTTTGTCAACTGAAAAAAAAAGCAAGGAGTTCATTAATATGAAAAAGTTTGAGTGTCCTGTATGTTTGTCTCGGCTAACTAATATCGGTTGACTATATTATGAGGACATAAAGTACATTAATAATTAAAAAAGGGAAATAAAGATGATTAGAAAGTTATTACTGATTTTTTTCTCTTCTGCCGTTCAATGTTCAGAGAGCAGAGCAACAGTAAAAATGTCAGCCATGTGGACGTTAAACTACCGATTGGTAAAAGTAATCTGCTAGATATGAAGTATTGTGTTTTTTATTTTATTTTAGTTTTATTGATTGATTGATTTTTTATTTATTTTCTGCTTAACTGTAGATTCACCTATAAATCCACAACTAAACAGAGTTTTCATGCTCGCCCCGATAGCAAGCAGTTGTAATATTATTATTATTATTATTATTATATCAGAATTAGTATCAAAATCAGAACTAGCTTTATTGCAAAGTATGATTGTACGTACGAGGAATATTGGTTTTAGTGTCATAAGAATCCAGTACACAGAGACAACAAGATGAGAATACCAAATAAATACACATGTAAAAAAAAAAAATCAATTGCATGTACATTTGTGCTATAGATTGTAGAATCGATTAGAATAGAATGAGTTCTCCTTAAAGATTAGGAAATTAATTAACCGATATATCTATTACTAACAGAGTCGAGCCTGTTAATAGCACTGTTGTGTTTTTTTGGAAGACAGTTATTGGTATAATTTGTTTTGCATTCATAACATGCTAATAGAAACAGTTTCTGAATTAATTTGTCAATGCAACACTGTAGACAAATTTAAGGAAAAAAACGTTTCTCGGTTTCTCATAAGGAGGCTGGAAAATACCTAATAACTTGCCACAGATGGTCCACCAGCTTAACCTGTTTTATTTTGTTGTTAGTTATGCGGACCAAGCTGGGTTTTTCAGCAGGATATGAATTCATTGCTAAGTCTAGTAGCAAAATTTTACCAAAGGTTTTGCTAGTCTTCCTGTCATGCCATCATGCCACATTTTTTATTTATTTATTAACTTTAAATAAAAGCCCCTTGGATACACAGACCACTCCATCGTTATTAAAGAACTAATATGTGTTTGAATTGAGTGGATTGTGGAGATTTGGCCAGGAGTCAATCTCATAAAGCCATCACATTCTTTCCCAGAGGACTTCCAGGGCCAGTGTCAGTGGAGTGAGACGAATAGGTTTAGGTTTCAGAAGCCCATGTTCACCTCCCCCTCTCTGAGAGGATGTATCCAGTTTGATAGAGCGTGTGAGCTCTGGCTCTTCACCTTCTCCCTCCAGTTTAGAAGTGACTTTAATTTTAATTTGCAGATTCATGTAAAATGTTTGGGATGTTATAAATTGTCACTGAGGTTTGTGTTTGGTTCAAATAAAAAGAAAAAAAGCAAGAGATGAACAGATTTAGATTCACTCCGGTTTTGTCACCTCAAGATAAGGTGCAAAGAGATGTTTGTTACACCAGAGAGCAGATCCTTATCATTTGGGTTGTGTAAGGACTGAAAGGTCCTGGAGAGCTATTGTACATGGTACAGTGAGTCTTCCTTAGGGGAATCAAACATCCACTTTGGTACTACATAATGCTGTTCAAGAAGGTTACCCGAGTGTAGATCTGTGCCTGATTTATTTATTTATTTATTTATTTATTTATTTATTTATTTATTTATTTATTTATTTAACTGCACTAGAAATGCCCTCCTATATGAACTTTGATATGTCAGCCAAAGCAACACCTTTTTCTTTGTAACATGTGTATCATTCCATTTTCTAAAAGGTCCACAAAGTTTTTATTTGGTGAATAATTTATTATTATTATTATTATTATTATTATTATTATTATTATTATTATTATTATTATTATTATTATTATTTATAGAGGTAATTTTCATTTTAAGCAGTGGAATACACAAGCTCATAGCTAGCAACGCTAATGCAAATGAAAATACTGGAGGTTAAAGTTTATGTAAAAATAACAAAATGCTTCTTTATCCATATATTTACAGTAACAGGCCTGGGTAGCTTTTTGGTGCTGTTCTACTATAAAGAAGTTCAAACATTTTATGCAGTATTTTTGATTCAAATGCAGTACAGCAACAACAGCTGACAATATGGTCTAGCTTAGCAACAAGCTAGCCGGGAGACAGGAGCTGGCTAATATTAGGGACAGCTTAAATGTTGATGATTTAACTTCTCAAAAGAGTAATTTGTTCTGTGTCTGTAAATTAACTGCTCTAAAGCCAGTATTGCTATGAAATAATCTAAAAGTAGAGAAGGGGAAGTTTACAGTTCACAATGTGAGCAGCCATGATGATTTGATGTCACTCTGTAACAGAGAAGGAGCTGGTTGTTGAGACTGCTTACAAGTTGACATTTAAGGTGAGAGGGCATTTTGTGTGGTTTTGAGCAGTTGTAGATGGCTTTAGTTTGCAAAATTACATAAACTATAAGTGTGCCCCTAATGTTGTGTATGTGTGCCTTGAGTGCCTCATAACGCTAGTCAAGCCTCCATAGGTTCTGTAGGTGGAGCTTTGAGTGCATGAGTGGAAATGGGGCGGACTCAAGGAGAAAACTATTTCAAATCCTTTGAATCTCTTAAGTTACTTATTCTTCCCAAATTTTATACATTTTTGTGTTAATGTCTGCTCCATTTTTTTTCTTTTTTGTTGATTTAAATGTCCAGAACACAGCGGTCTTGCATAAAAAAGGCAAGAACACACTGCATGGTTGGCTTACTTAAAGCAGCTAGATGGAGCAGTTGGAACCAGGACGAGATCTCGCACATCTCTCTGAGGCAAAATATTACAAAATACATGGAGCAGGTGGTCTAGCTACAGGATCCCGTGCTCTCATTGCCACATTCTTGTTCGATTCCCAGCAGAAAGCTAATCCAGCCACTGAAGAGCTAACTCTCAGTGCCTGTTCTAAGCCTGGATAAAATGGGAGGGTTGCCTCAGGAAGGGCATTCGGCGTAAAATCTGCACCAAATCAAAATATACGGACCAGATGTTTTGACACCGAACATGGAGCAGTCGAAAGAACAACGATAACATGGTGACTTTAAATATACCAGGTTCATGTTTAAATCCACTAACTGCTGCAAAGATCCCATGCAGTCCTACTGTTGTGAATATTTCTCAGCTGACTTGGTGAAAAGGCACAGGCATGCTAACTTAATAGTAGAGTAGTTGAGAATAGAGTAGTAAACTGAGGTGTGTGTGTCTGTATGTGTCTGTGTGTGTGTGTGTGATTTGAACCATTCTCAGAGTGTGGATTTGGTAGAGAATAATTTTATTTGTTTGTTTGTTTGTTTGTTTGTTTGTAAAGGAGATTACATCTGAATATTCCAAATCCATTTTGTTATCCAGACAACAATTTGACTAAATTTCTTTCTACTCTGTCATAGTTTTTGAAGCTGTTCCCTTTCACTGCAATATTAGTAGTAGGAACTGAGGTGGTCTTTCATTCCTGTGACTGGGAAAATGCGAAAGATTAACTGGAAATGGTGTCAGGTGGTTATGTATAAAAAACAAACAAACAAAAAAAAAAACACATTCCATCCGAGTGGCTGTATGAGGCAGGGAGGCAGTGGAAGAAACTGAGTTTGACTCTGAGCAATGATGTCATGTGAACGTAAACAGTCAGGCCTTCTGTGTATCTGCATTGTGTCGTGTGTCTCAGAATAGAGGGAAAAGGAAGCCTCGTGACTATTTCTAGGATTTAATGACTGTAATATCCATGGTAAACAGACTTATGATATGAAAATTTAACACGTTTGTCTCTGCACTGGAGAGAACGTGACCGTTCTCAGTGTGGAAAATTAAGCAATGTAGCACGAGCAAAAGTGCAGGTCTTCTGAATGTCGAAACTTTTGTGGTGTATGTAAGTAGTACTGTAAGTAGTCAAATCTGTGCTTATATTTAGTTTGATATTGCTGTTATACAATGCAACAATTCTAGAAACAAGGAATTGATATCTATTTACTGATGTTTGGATATAGACTTTATTTATTTTTGCTCCTCTACCGGAAATAGATCCTGAAAAAGCCACTGATACGTTACAGCTTGTCGGCTAGCTGGAAATCTAGCTAATATTGATTTGTAAGCTTGCGTAAAAAAATTGCTGAAAATTTAATCCCTTAATTTTACGAGCTTATGTCTAAAGTTAGATAAAAAATGTCTTTTCTGATTCTTTCAGAGTCATCGCTAACTCTATTGTAGTAACAGTTTTGATAGGTAGATGGATGGATAGATGGACAGACAGACAGACAGACAGACAGACAGACAGACAGATAGATAGATACTTTATTAATCCCGTGATACACACGGGTCCCTGTATGGTTAAACACTCTTGGATCTCTGCTCGACAAATAAGATTAGGGCACTGGAAATAGACTCATATCGTTATGACTCTTGTGTGACTTCACACTGTAATCGGTGCCATTTTGAGGACTGAATACATTATACAAATACATATATTAGCAGTACTGTTATTTTGTCTGTGCATCATCAAGAAAATCCATTTTCATTTACACAAATGTTAAACTCTCTTTATACACTCGACAACAGACTTGAACTAAATATATCTAATATTAATCTTGAATTTTGTATTCTATTAATCTTTATATGCTTTATATTATATACTATATCTTTTGTTCTATGTTTATGTTCTGTAAAGCTGCTTTGAAACAATGTCCATTGTAATAAGCGCTATACAAATAAACTTGAATTGAATTGAACTTCAACAGAGAAGTTTGTCTTGGATGTGAGCATTTGTAACATCACCAATAGTGAGATGATTGAGCTGTTTTTTTTTTTTCCCATCCGAATGAAGAGTCTTAATCTTTTGTGCTGTTAAATGCTTTGAAGTGGTCCTGAATATGAAGAGGAGATGAGTATGAGACTCAGTTTTGAACATTGGTGTTTCATTCTAAAAGGGGAATAGAAATCCTTTTATGGGACGTTTTCAATCAGTACAAATAAATGATTTAATTTATTGTCGCAAGTCTGATATCAAGTGAGTCAGGATGCTGGTCTCTTTCAATTTGAGATGTTTTTCCCTCTGTTAGTGGTTAAAGATAATGGCTCCAGACTTTAGACGATTATGAACAAGCACTTAGAGCATCCCAGAGAGCAGAAGTGAGTATAATATCACAATTTACTTTGAAGATGGAAACATTTGTGTGGAAAAATACTAACCGTTTTGTTTTTTTTTAGAACTTTACTGTATGTAGATTACATAAAAACACATTTACTTATGCCCTACAGCCCTGAGTGTCTACTTTCATGTGAGCCATTAATCACCACTGTGCAGTGTGACATGACAAAAAAATTCAATGCTGAACACAGACACAAGCAAAACAGGCACAAATTATATTTTTTGGACCATTCATGGTCCTTCATCAGTCATCGCTTCTTAACTTTTATTTCTCATCTGAAATCATCACTGTACAAACAAGACTCTGAAATGAAATTGTATAATTGAAGGCTCCTTCTGCTTTTTTTTTGATGTTTTCCTGGGACAGAGTGTTCTTTTTTTAGTATGGTCTGTGGTTCCATTGGTTTCTCTCTCGACTCTACAGCACGCCACAACAGGGCTGGGCGTTTTACAGCAAGGGACTTCATGCTCAAGTTATGTAATGTAATTCATAATTTTAAGCATTAAGGGTTGTCTGTGAATCATTTACAATATATTTTACTTGATTAAAAGAAACAAAATCCTTATTTATCCCCTATCGACTAATCTTCAGTTTTCTGATGGAGAGAACGCTGTTGCTTTAGAGCTTGTACCAGTGTGACGGAAAAATGTTCTACATTTCATTTCACTGAATCATTTACACACTGACCCTGACACTAGGCTAAAAATACTGCACAGCTGGTGAGGCTGCTGATCCACTTTTTTTTTTTTTAATTTAATCTCAGGTGAAACATCTCAGGCTTGAAAGTGCTGAGTCACAAGCATCAGTTTTTTAGTTGCTCAGAGGACAATTAGGTACAACCAGAAAAAAGAAAACAAACCCTACTTTTTATTTTTTATTGATGTAGCTACATGCTGTAACTTTAGTTCATGCTGAGCATTCAAACGTAACCCTAATGCTTGGACAACACAACAACACAAAGCCACATCGTGTTAAATACAGTAGTCAGCTATTGCCCAATTTATTTCTTTTTATCAGTGACACTAACACGATAAGATGTTTAAAATCTTGTTACAAAAGGAAAATGATCATGCTTTATTTTCTAAGTCAGTATGCACTTAACTAGATAACTAGCTACAGGGTGGCCACATGTATCTACAACGCTTTCGCTACCACTTTTTAAGCCTCGTCTGCTTTGTTTGCCTGCAACAACACCAAGGATCTAGGCATGGAACAGAGTTTTTCCGTGTCTAATAGATTAGGTAAATGTAAATTTTGTCCACACCCGTATCATCCATGCTTTTAACTTCTCATCAAACATTGCAAGTCGGTTTGAATTGTTACCTGGAGCTGATTAGATCTGGAGTCTCTGAATTGCAAGTGACTTCAAGCTTGAATAAGGTTCAAGTTTAACATATGCGTCGTCACGTGTTGGGAATTGATTCAAGTTAATTATTGCTAGAGTTCAGTTCTGTAATCAGAGTGATGCATTAGTAATGATGAGGTTGCTGTAATGATGGAAATATTGGAGTCTGAATGCATCAAGTGAATGGATTTGTGTTTCTTGATATCTAATTCATCTGCACCAGAATAAGTTATCTCATTATTTGTCTCCTTGTTCTTTATTACTTATAGGAAGATACGTTTTACAAAATGACACCATTGGAGTCTGATTTTAATATTGTAATGAAATTCTGAAATGTTTGTGACCCTGGGTGAAATTTTACATTACCCACAATGCCTTTGGGATTTTGTCCTTGCTTTTAATCCTACTTTAAGACTGCGATGCAGCGGTGCTTTAATCCTTTAGTCTGTCCTGTTGTCTCATTTTGTACATGCTGAAAACATTTAAATTTGTCATCACCATTCAGTCCTTCCAGGATTTAGTGATTTTCATGATCATGGAAATTAACGCATCAAACAAACTTTATTACCTCGTAATTACACTAATTCAGCCAAAGCTGTCTTTCATTCACGTGCATTGAACACGATTACAGCTATCATAATTACACAAGTAATTCACTGGTAGGAGTTTAACAGAGGAATCATGTGCTTGTAATTTCACTAATTTGAATAGTTTTCTGCAAAAAAATAAAATAAATTTGTCCGCAACCTTTACAAAAACTTTAAACTCTACAAGCCAAGTTTCAGCTGTAACATACTGGTGCATTGCATTCTAGGCCTTTGTGTGTAGAATTTTCCTTTTAAAAAAATACCTGAAATGCATTAACTTCTCACAGGAAGAGCAAAATGACAGTTTGACAACGAACAAATTAGCCCCAGAATCATCAGCGCACATTACAACATGTAAATATTTGTATGTCTCAGTGGAGCTTTGCTTTAATAGCTATGTTACAGTGTGTTCGAGCTGCTGCATAAATAATTACTCAAACACAACATGAGCATTCCTGCTTCTCTAACCAAGAGTGTTAGAGAGTCGTATTTGTCTTCATCAACTCCACGAGTCCCTGGACAGCAGCCAGTAATGTGAAATCAATCCACAAGCCAAAGACACGCACATAGATGGACAATACGCTAGCCAGTTCGGCCGTTCCATCAGGCGGATTAGATTATGCAATGCTAAATCACAGACGGTATTTATTTTCATTCTGAGGGGGATTAACTTCAACACTGTGCACAAAGCATTGCTTCAGATGATTCCTAGGAAGCTGAACTGTGTGCAACACAAGTGTTTCTCACACAGTGTTCTGTAGGCATACTCTCTGCTTGCCCCTCCTTTTCGGAAACTCCCTTTAATAACAAAAACGTTGACCAGGCTTTTGTTTAAGAGCAGTGATAACCCACATAGTCTTGGATTGGGCTGCCGATCGTAGCACGATTCGTATTTCAGCTGTATTGCTTGTCTGTGTTTCATCCATAGCCTCGGCAAAAAGTTTTCGAGTACTGTGATGTTCTGCCCTCGTCCACATCTGCGTGATATATATAGAAAACTTCTCACAGATCTTTTTAGAGGGTTTAAATTTTTTTTTTAATTTGAATTGAACGTCAGATGCGTTCTGTATTGAAGCGCACCACTTGGCTCTTATAGATGAGGCTTTAAGAAAGCACCAGTAAGCAGTGGGCACTTGGCTGATTTTTCCCTTGTCTTCGAGTTGCACACAATCCCTCCATTCACCTTAAATGCCCTCTTTTCAAAGCACAGTTTCATTACCCAGAACTGGTTTCTCTTTGCTAGGGAATGTCACACCAAATTTTCTGCTATGTGTGTGTCAGTGTGTTGAGTTTTATCAAATGTGTAGTGTAACTACATCTACACCAAAAATAACCTCACCCCAGCTCAAATAACTAGTTATTTTAGTACAACAATCATGTTAGTTTTACTACTTGATGGCACATGATAACTTTGTGTTCACTTAATTACACACTCATATGCAGTGATGGGAACATCTGGCCTATAATATATAATTTCTCATGAAGTGTCAGTTTCATTATAGGAGCTGATTATTTTACCAACTGTCTGGATTCTGTAAATGCGATCTGCTTGACTTTTTTTTGTATCCTATTTTTGTTCATTCTCTTCATCTCTTCTGTGTGTTGCAGATGATCGAGTCTCTGGGCGTTATGATTTACAAAGCCCTGGACTACGGGCTAAAGGAGAACGAAGAGCGGGAGCTCAGTCCTCCTCTCGAGCAGCTGATTGACCTAATGACCAACATGTCTGTCACGGAGGTAGACGCCTGCTCTGACGAGGGCTACGAAGCCACAGAGGAGGAAGATGAGGGAGAGGAAGAGCAGACGGTGGTCTCAAGCGTGCGAGGCTATAAAGACATCATCGCGGTAAATGATTTCATTCATAGCAGAAAAGATCATATGAGAGAGTGAAGCTCTTTATGATTTAACACTGTGCCGATAAAGGTGTGAATCTTAAAGCACCTCACAAGTTTAATTTCTCACCAAGTTTTATTTTTATTTTTTGGGGGGGGGACACTACCGTATCTCCAGTAACCACTCTGTACAATCGTGATGCACAGAAAAGCATCCGAATGCAGAACATATCCACTTTTGTGGCGATTAGCTACAACAGAAAGTAATCAGCGAAATCTGTGCTTTAGCTGAAGCATTTACAGCTTTGTTCTCTTGCTAGTTTGATAAAGAAGCCTGTTTTTTACTACAATCCTAGTCCTATTTTTATCTATGTTGTTGACCGTCAGAGATAAGGCAGTGAAAGTGGGTTGTGAAACTGCTTTTTCTACACAGAACCTATTCCCAACATTCACAGCATATAGTATGTGATGTTTTATTCTTGAGCTTCTTCTTAGCTATTCATTATCTTCACTCACGCTCCATTCAAGTCTATTTATTTCTGTCTTCTAAAAGAAGCATCAGCTGTGGCTCAACCTGTTTTCTAACCGAACCACACCGCAAAGGTGGGAAAAGTGTGTTGTTTTATGTACACAGTATGTTGTGCATACTGCGTTTTAGTGCTGTGTACACACGATCCCAGTTAAACGGTATACCGGCAGGCTCTCGTTTCAACCCGACACAAGACAGCGATAGTCTTAAAGTCGCTAAATTACACACGTTTAATATGACAAAGATATTTTAATTGATTTTTACTCACATGTGTACATGTGTATCTGGAAAATACTTATTGAGGGGGAAAAAAAGGTGGAGCACTGAGTCATTTATGTGCTATGAAGATCAGTGGGATCGTGTTCGCCGAACACGGAAGCAAGAAAGCATTAATTTCGTCTACTTGGACGTGGTCTTGCATGTAGACACATAATTAGAATCAGATTTCAAAGCATGAAGGGTTTAAAGATCATTTCCATGTTCTTAAATGCTGGTGTTTCCAGATCTTGAGGAAAGAGATGTCTTGCATTCCAGGGCAAGGTGCAGCACAAGGCTAGGTGTGCACAAAAATGCAATTTGGCCAGTTGGTGGTGTTTGTGTTTCTTTTTTTTTATTTTCTTTAACATTAATCATTTAACATCATGTTCCAGTGCTTGGCTTTGGGTTGGGTTTTCATGAGAATAGTTTGAACAAGTTTACAATCTGTCTTTCTGAACAAATAGTAGTGAGCCATTGTACATAGTTACATGATTATTCGATAACTTTCTCTAGAAGATGATTTTCCATAGGAAGACTTGGTATTATTTTACTTATTTTCCCCCCAAATTGAGCCCACATATGATCTGTGGTCTTTCATAAAAAAAACTATATAGACTGTATAGTAAATAATAATAAATATTATATATAAATATATATTTAAATCTTAACCTGTCACTCAAATGACAAGGATATGCAAAGAAAAGAATTTCACGGTCCTATAATGAATATGTGGCGATAATAAAAGCTTCTATACCGCAATTTTATTTTCAGTCGTGACTTTTAGTGACTCTATTCATTATTACATCAAACATCTCCTCATAGCTCACTATATTTAAGCATGCCAATCCTTTTCTCTTTTCAGCTGTGTACATCCCACCTCCCGAGTTCATCAGATGCTTCCAGCCACTACCAGGCCGTGTGCCGAGCGCTGTTCGCCGAGACCAAGGAGCTCCGGACCTTCCTGGAAAAGATCAGGAATGCCAAAGAGGTGATTCTCATGTTTCCTGTTTTGACATTGCTACATTTCTTCATGAATACCTTCTAAAATTAATCCCAATCCTATGTTCGGGCTTTAATCATCACATCTGGGGGTGGCTAGAACGATGGAAAGTGAGGCTCAAAAAAGAACTGTGTTTAAAGCTCAGACCAGGGATTTGGACCTTCCTGTAGTGAGGGAGAGTAAGTGGGGTAATTTTAGATCATCTGGAGAAAAAAAAAATCATTGTTCATTACAGATTCCTTCTGCTTTGAAAGCTTCGACATATCAACCTTTGTAAATTTTGCTTAATATTCCTTGTATGATTAGGTTTAGATTATGTGGACTGGCCACAGTCTCTGTGTTCATGTTGTCGCTATAGAAACGATAACATATTAAAATCGGAGCGTTAATGTACATTTGAATTACAGCAAATGAATCCGTTACAGTCTGATTTTAGAATCCAACAAATCAGAGATCCAGAATTTTGCCTTTGAGAGTGCCTTATTAGCACCACCAGTGAGGATGACTCCTGTGCAAATCCTTCACACATCTAGGTAAGCAGGGAAGCTGAGTCAGGATGGTGTAATATCACCTCTCTATCCCACCCAGGGTTAAAATTGTTCAGCCTGGATTAGCGTGAGGATTTCCCTTCAACACTCTATAAGCTGTTTGTCAAGGGTTTGGCCCATTATGTTTCCTCGTGACTGCTCTCTACACAGACACCCAGCAGGCTCTTATCCACACTCACGTCATGGGATTGTCTGTGCTGGGCGTCAACTCGGCTATTTTAAAACTACCTAGCAGTGAACTGCTTACATCACTACTTACTTGAGTACCCTAGTAATGACTCAGTATTGCACAGAACGTCAGAACGTGATGTACAAATGTTAGCAAGTTCTGAGGCACATTTCAAAAAGCAGTGACACCAAGTACACAAAAAAAAATACACACACACACACACACACACACACACACACACACACACACACTGTATGTGTATGTGTATATATATATATATATATATATATATATATATATATATATATATATATATATATATATATATATGC
The DNA here is from genome assembly GCF_022655615.1 of Tachysurus fulvidraco. Classification (NCBI taxonomy): domain Eukaryota; kingdom Metazoa; phylum Chordata; class Actinopteri; order Siluriformes; family Bagridae; genus Tachysurus; species Tachysurus fulvidraco. The sequence continues at coordinate 9,116,240 of NC_062524.1, read as the reverse complement.
GCAATAAAGCCAATAAAAAACAATTGTATCAATCATTTACATTTAATCTCTAATTTGTGAATTACTCTAGTCAATTTATGCTTTATATAATTATATCACAGTAATCAAGACAAGTTATCAGGATATTGATATAATATTAAAACACCCAGCTCTAATTTGTACATTAATGCAAAGATAATTCTTATTGAAATCATGCAGGTTTCGATGATGTAATATCACCTATAAAATGAACCATAAGAGGTTTTATAATCATGGTAATGAGATTAGAAGAGACAAAATGTGGCTTTTTATTCCATACATGTGATTCAAACTCTGACATTCCACCAAATATTAAGAAGCATCAGCTGAACTAGAAAACCTCAGAAGTAGAAAATCTCAGTAGCGTCACAAATTCGTTCCTCAGCCCAGAGGCACACGTGGCTGAGATGGAATCTACTTCCATGGCTTTAGAGAAAGAAGAAAAGAGACAGCAGAGCTACTAAATACTGATAGAGGAGCTGCGAAGCCGGTGAATCAGCGCTCTGTGTCTCAGGAGACTCCTGTGTCTTGATTCACAGAAAAATCCCAGAATCCCCTGAGTGGTAGTGATGTTGAGAAAGCTCATCGATGTGCAGTGTGTCTAATGAAGCATAAGTCTGTTGTTGGAGTGAATTACTGCTTGTTTTTGAATTCTTGTAAAGGTTTTTTTTTTTTAGGTCTCTAGGTTAAGTGTCCTTGACATTTGAATGATTCTCTTCCAGGATGTTCAGTGGCCTACGTCGTGTCTGGAAAATGACTGACAGAAGGCCCTAAGCGTTTTGTCGGTTTTGCAACAGGTTTTCTCAGCAATGTAATTAAGTTTAAGGCTAAACATTTGGTTTATACATTTTTCACCTAAATATTGTGTTCAACATCCGAGAAGAGGATTTTTTTTTTTGCCAACATCAACATCGTCAAAATAAATAAATAAATGAATGAATGAATGAATGAATGAATGAATAAATAAATAAATAAACGCCATGTGGTCACTTCACCACTAAATCTGTGAAGGTGTGTGAGAATTCTTCCCTTTTTAAATGACCTGCTTCAGCTAAATAATTTACATAAATGCCTCAGCAAGGGAGCTTCTACATAAGCTTTAAGAAAATGGACTCGCTGAACTATAGCCATCATTTTTTTTTCCCAATATGTTGATCAGTTTGAGTGCTCAGTTCGATCCGCTTTGCCGGGCCACTGCCCAAATTCATATATTTTAGCACTCATTATAATCAACTCCAAATATTTACCACAGCAACATATGTGATGATGATGATGAACATCCCCAACATTATCACCATCGATGTAGCACTTAATAATTTAGTTATAACAACCTTTTTACCGTGGTTTATTTGCCAGGAAGTTAAAGTTAAAGTACTGCATAAACTGCATATTGATTATGTCTCAAAAGTGCAAGGCCTCTATCTGCCCTGGTTTAACTAAAGTACTCAATAAAAATATATAAAAAATATAAAAAAAAGTATAAAAATAATAAAACCCATGATGAGTAATGCAACAAATGCCTTTAAGCAGCTTGTAACCCTAGCACACTGTTCATTTCTGTCACAAAATCACCTTATCCTTTCTTTTCTCCCCTCAGAATTTGCGGCGCATGGGGGTAGAAACTCCCGAGGCACCTGCCAGAGATCTGAACGAGCTGCAGAATGATGATTGGGTAAAACCGTGGTTTCCACCATAAGCTTAAATATAGAAACTAGACTTGGATTCAGTGCTATCTATGAGTGCGCTAGTGTGTGAGTGTGTACTGGTGTAGGTTTCTAGTGAGTCATAGTAGCACTCTGTTGCATGTGTGTAGGTGTCTGGTGTTGCCAACGTTGTTTTTAGACCTGTGCGTGCGTGCGTGTGTGTGTGTACATAAAACTAAAAAGTTATATTTATATAAAATAATTATATTGTGTGATATTTTAATTTCTGTCTTCCAGGCTCGGTTCTGGGTGCAAGTGATGAGGGACTTGAGAAATGGTGTGAAGCTGAAGAAGGTGCAAGAGCGACAATACGACCCTCTGCCCTTCGAGTACCAGCTCACTCCATACGAAATGCTCATGGACGACATTCGCTTCAAACGCTACAAGCTCCGCAAAGTCATGGTAAGTGGGTTGGTGGGTGCGTGTTTGTGTCCTTGCTTGGGCATGTTTGTGTGTGTGTGTCTCTGTGTGTCTCTGTGTGTGTGTGGGTGTGTGTGGGTGTGTGGGTGTCTCTGTGTGTGTATGCCTGTGGGTGTCTCTGTGTGTGGGTGTCTCTGTGTGTGTGGGTGTCTGTGTGTGTGTGGGTGTGTGGGTGTCTCTGTGTGTGTGGGTGTCTCTGTGTGTGTGGGTGTCTCTGTGTGTGTATGCCTGTGGGTGTCTCTGTGTGTGTATGCCTGTGTGTGTATGCCTGTGTGTCTCTGTGTGTGTGTGTGTGTGGGGGGTGTCTCTGTGTGTGGGTGTCTCTGTGTGTGTGGGTGTCTGTGTGTGTGTGTGTGGGGTGTGTGTGTGTGTGTCTGTGTATATGTGGGTGTCTGTGCGTGTGGGTGTGTGGGTATATGTCTGTGTGTGTGTGTGTCTGTGTGTGTGTGTGTGTGTGTGTCTGTGTGTGTGTGCTGCTTACTGTCTTTAGCTTGATACTTCTCGAACATTTGTTCTGTGTTGCCAGTATCACTCATTAAGCACTTTATTAGGAATGTTCACACAGTTATCTAATCAGCCAATCGACTGACACCAGTGTGTAAAATCCTACAGAATCAGCCATCAGCTTCATGTAATTTTCACATCAACAATCAGAATGGGGCAAACACAATGGGTGATCCTGCCAGACAGGTTGGATTGAAGGATTTCTTGGCACACTTTGGGCCAATCAATCATCGCTTGAACTTCATAGCTGATATAAGTATTGTTGATGTGTATCCCTTCATGGCTAAAAGACCATCTTCTAATAGTTACTTCCAGCATGATGATGCACCATGTCACAAAGTAAACATCTCACAGTGGTTTCATAAACATGACGATGATTTCAGTGATCTTCGTCGGCCTTCCCAGCCCATGGATCTGAATCCAGTAACGCGGGATGTGGGATTTTGAATGTGCTAGAACAGGAGATTCAACAGCATGAAAGTGCTCCTGAAAAATCTGCAGATGGCAAATCATGCACAAATCTCAAAGGAATGTTTCCAACATCTTGAGCAAAGGACTGCTCAACCCCTTATTCATGCGTGTACAGTAGGTTATATAAAAGTGGCACCTTTATATAAAAGGTTGATGTCGTGCCAGAAACTTGTTCTGTAGTTTATTTCTCCGGTGCATTTATTTACAAGGGCAGGTCTTATTTTTCATCAGTGCTCAAAGACGTCAGCTATAAGCATTAATAAGCACCCTGTTATTTTCTGACCTTTGAATGTACCTTTTGGTCATTTCATTCCACACACACCTCACATTCCGACCGGGGCAATTAAATAGAAATTACATCTTGGCAGAGCTCAGCAAAGGTGTGGGTATTTGTGTACAGATAATTTCATTCATAGTATAAAACGGAAAGAGTCGGAAATTAGAGCGAAAGGGTGGAGTGACGATACCAGACGCATGATCTTCAGCGAGTTACCCACCCGAAGTGGATTAATAGCATGTCTGAAAGTTTTTTATTTCTCTTAGACCTCAGGAATTTCTAAGAATTAACATTTATTAAAAAAAAATGTAAAAAATGAAAATTAAAAAAATTATTAAAGGGTGGCACGGCATCATTTTTATCCAATTACAGATATGTTTAATGTTCTGGATCATCCCTGAAACAAGTCCCTGTTATCAGCGTTTTTTTATTTTTCTCTTTCTCAACTTTTTGCCACGTTACCTGCAATCTTTCCACATCAGTTCCACATCAGAAAGCTTAGTTGCAAACTGCTGAAACTGGAGACTACTTTCCTTTAAAAATAAAATAAAATAAAGTAAAAAAAAAACGTTCGCTGCAAAATTCAGTACAAATGATAATGTATTAGCACAAGAGCATTAATATAAATGGGATTTAAAACGCAGTCGGATCTACTTTCCAAGTCATGCTGTCATAGAAAACCAAATCAAATTTTTCAATCTGCTACGTCTGCGAGCTTGAATCCCAGGTCCATCAAGCTGCCACTGCTGGGCCCCTGAGCAAGGCCCTTAACTCATAATTGCTCAGTTGTAAAAAATGAGATAAATTGTTAGTCACTCTGGATCAGGGCATCTGCCAAATATTATAAATGTAAATGTAGTCTTCTTATGTCTTATTATTTATATTCATTCTATTTTAACTTCTTTCTTTAATTGACTTTATTGATATGCACAGGCTAAGTAGGAGTAGAGCAAGTGTTCATTTCACTGCAAGTTGTACACTGTGTATAATTGCGTACAAATCTTGAATCTCATCTGAAGTGCCAACGGTGTCAGTGTTCTGTGAGCTAGGTCTTACATTTGGAGGTGTCATGAAAGCAAAATATAATTATGAACTAACACATATATATTGTGCCAATATGTTGATATTAGGCTTGCAAATGTAATTGTAATTTTTCATGTTAAGGCTCTGGGAATTTTAGCACACAAGTTTTCAGTTTTTCAGGTCAAACCACTTTTTCTGTTTGTTTTGGTTTTTTTTGTCCCTGCATGACTGGCTGAGGTGGAGTCTCCTTTATAATACCTTTCACTTTTTATTGCACTACTATGTTTATATCCAGAGTAGAGTTTACTCAGAAAAGTGTTTACTCGGCTTATCGGAAGATGGCTGGTGAAGGCATTTTTACAGTATCTGCTGTAAAGTGTAAGGTTATGTAATTGAATTGTAAAGGTACGATACCCTGTGGAGGTCTCATGCCATTTGTGTAACTTCAGCAGTGTGTACAACAAGCAAAACATTTATTTGACTCACACACCTTTCCTTAGATAATTATGTGTAATGCTGTTTGTCTTGATGAAGTGCCATCGTTTCATTCCATTAACGCACATTGCAGTCCTCAGGAATGTCAAGTCCATAGCAGACAAACTTGTTAGGTCACAGCTCTAAATGACACGATTCCTCTTCCTATTCAACATTACTCTCTTTGTATGTAATGAAGCTGTCCGCCTGCTTTTTTAGTGACTACATCACTATATATAGATCTGACTTGTGACTTATTTTCATGTCTCTCTGTCTTTCAGGTGAATGGGGACATTCCTCCCAGGTTAAAGAAGAGTGCTCATGAGGTCATATTGGAGTTTATACGCTCCAGACCTCCTCTGAATCCAGTCAGTGAATACACACACACACACACACACACACACACACACACGCACAGACACACACGCACAGACACACACGCACAGACATACAAACACACACGGACACACACACACACACACACGCTCACTCACATACAAACACACACAGACACACACACACACAATCACAGACACACATAGACACACATAGACACACACATACAAACACACACTGCCACGGACACACACAGACACACATACAGACACACAAAAAAAAACACACACACACACAGATAAACACACACACACCCAGATAGACACACACACAGACACAGACACAGACACACACACAGACACACACACATATACAGACACACACAGGCAGACAGACAGACAAACACATACAGACACGCGGACACACAGACAGACACAGAAACAGACACACACAGACACACAGATGAGCACACACAAACACACACAGAGTTTAAAATGTGAAATGCTTAAAAACTTTCTGTGCCTGGAATAACCTTAGCTTTTTAATGCTACCTTGTAACCTGGGATCTGAAACTTTTGTTTGTAAAGTGACACTTTAACTGTTATTTTATGAACAAAAAACAAAAATCCATTCAGCGTAATCATATCAATAGATATAAATAATGCAGGAAAGATCTTCAGTTCACAAGAGCTGTTCACATCAAACTTTAGTGAGTTCAGAGATGCTTTTCTGCCCATTATAGTGGTTATTTAAGTTAAAGTATTTTGGATATTCTTCTCTGACCTCATTCATTTGCTCACACACACTTTTCTCCCCATCTGATGTTTGATGTGAACATTAACTAAAGCTGCGGTCATGGTGACTTAGTGGTAGGAACCTACGTTCTCTCTGTGCTTGCATGGTTTCCTCCCTAGTCCAGTGACATACTGTATACTGTAGGTTGATTAGCATCTCTAAATTTTCCAGTGTGTGAATGGGACTGTGAGAAAGATTGTACTCCAGGTTCTCAATTACTGTATAGGATACAACAGTTCGGAAAATAGATGGATCTGATCCATGGTCTTTTTTTTGTCCCGTCTGACCTGTGATTCCTCTGTGTTAAGGTCTCTGCTCGTAAGCTAAAGCCTCATCCACTAAGACCCCCGAGCCTCCATGAAAGAATCCTGGAGGAAATCAAAGCCGAGAGGAAGCTGAAGCCTGTTTCCCCTGACATGATCCGCAGGAGCCGGCTCGGTTAGTGCTCTCTAACCGAATTCGCTTTAAAAAGCACGTCATCACATCAACGTGTGGCATGTTGAAAGTTTGTTCTTAAGTAAACTCCTCTTAACTGTAAAGTATAGAGAGGAATTTGTATGAATTGTGGGAAATGCGATGATTACAGTGGGAATTAATTTAACAAAGTGACCAGGAGACATTGTCTCATTGTTTTTACTTTGATCTACTGAAAACCAATATGTGTCTAAAAAACGATCTCTTAGAACCCGAGCAATTAACTCTGATTCTTTTCTCAAACACACCCTAAGTTCATTAGAACACTTGTTTTGCATGTTACATCTAAAATGAATTCCTGTTGTTTTATTTTTTTTTTCAGTTGTAATGTTTGTGTGTCGGTTCCACGTAAATGTTTTTTTTTTTCATGCTGCTTATTAAGACATGAGTGTAGAAAGGGAATATGGACAGTATGTGTGATAATGCGCTATTGCTCATGCATGACTGCCTCTGCTGCATCACAATCCACTCAGATTTGGACCTTATTTATTTCAATGAGGCTTCTTTGCTCCACGCGTATGAATGTGCCATCCTTCAGTTGCTGCATATTACTTTCCACAAAAAAGCATCTAATTTCTTTCTGTTTGCTTTTACAGTTGATAAATTCCTGTTTTTGCAAATGGCAGACTTTTTTATTCATTTCAGTCATCAGTGGTTTCACTGGTTTAGTTGGAGCTTTGTATTCGGTCCTAAACTTGTCACTTGAGAAATGTGAAAGCAATTAAGTCAGTTTTATTTATAGAGTACATATAAAATGACATCCATTGCCCAATGTGTTTTACAGCTCTCCCAAATCATTCAACAGCTACCACATGCGGAGGGTGGAGCCTAACACGTACTGTAAAGACTAACACGTGCTTCCGCCAATACACGTGAAGCTAGTCAACCTCACCTTTTTTCCCTTGAATTCTGCTCATGCTGCTTTACATGGCAGTATACCACACAAGTGCTATTCACCCTCTACCCAACAATATGGTCACAGAAACCGGTGATTGGCTGTTGTTCCTGTGATTGATAGAACAGCATGCCATAGAGAGCATGAGCAATTTAGCTCCCTTGGTTTATTCGCGTACGGCTGTGCCATCACTGGAATTCTTCTGATGATACGGACAACCTTTAGGCGAAAAAGCAGCAAGCGACAAATCAGATCTAATAAGAGCAAAAAATCCAATCCAAACCATTGGCTTGAATGATCCAATGGCACGTGTGGTCTGAGGTTTCTTCAGTTCCCTTTTCGCAACTTAATTTCTTGGTTTTATATTATCCTTTCATAAGCAAACTCTTGTTAAACATCAAGTTAAATAATTAAATACAGACATTCTGTAGAAAAAAAAATCTTTTGAAGGAAGTGAGCAGAGACCCTTGGTGCTTTTGGTAATTGTCTGTAGCTAGAACCAAGAGTTTATGATTACTTTGCTAATCTGTTAATGTGATGGAACAGTAAAAAGTCCCAAGTGGCAACAGTAGAGTTCGCTGCATACTCACGAGTGTACCAAAGTGACCTGAACATACAGTAGTTATTACAAAGAAAGATAGACCCCAAGTTTCCCCAAAGGTTATACCTTCATTGCTTTCAAACTATTTTGCTTTAGAAAGTTTTGTGTATAATCCTACCACTTTCTGTGAATTAGTAACATATATAAAATTGAGTCTGTCTGATTTAATGATATTAATTAATGATTTTTTTTTATTATAAACTCTAGTGTGGATAACAATTGTAGGAGAATGATGTTGCATTGATTAAAATATTATCAGTATAATAGCAGTATGGGGGGGAAATGCCTACGTACTGTAGTAGTCCTACAAAATGCTTTCTTTAATGCCTTAATGCTGTGAATGATTCCAGCCTCAGTATTGCTTTTCTTCTTCCCCTGTCCTTCTTTGACGCCGGCCTGATCGCTCAGCAATGCGACCACTTACCATGTCTGTGAGTTTTGACTCATCAGGTAAAGACTTGGTGAGAAGTGTGGCTTCTTTACCACAGTTTCACCCCCTGATCCCTTACCTAGCGCTGTCGTCTTAGACCTCCCTGTTTCCTTATGTTATTTTTTCTCTTGTTTTTCTCCTGAAGAGAAAATGAGGATTAATATGAAAGAGGTTAATGCATCACAACTAGACTATTATCAGTTTTAGTCTAATTCTCGGTCTCTTTTTAGTAGTAACTCTAGCCTACAGCTTGAGCTAGAGAGAAATCAGCCCCAGGCTCTACTTCATATGCTGATTTTTGTCTTTTACGGCTTCCAATGTTTGCTTTTGTTTAAATTAAAGTAAAAAAAAAAATCCACTTGAGCCGTATAAGAAGATATGGATAGCAAAATTTTTTTTTTCCTGTAAAGACAGTAAGGGCTTAGTTCAATTATACCAACCACTATATTATACATTAAAGTAACACCATGCTGTTACAGTAGAAACAATATAAACTCGTATTATGAAAGGTACGGTACACCTGTTGGACCTGATTGCTGTGACTCCTTTCCTCCAGAGTTATTTGGCTCCCACTTCCCCATAATTTGTTTTGATGAATTGCAGTTTCTTTATCATCGCTGGACTACATGTGTGCTTTTATTTGCTCTGCTCCTCCCCCTGCAGAATGGCTTCAAACCCTTGTGTGTGTAGTGCTTATTTGCTTGAGCCCGCTGTGTGAATGTGGCTGATGTGTTGGTTATCGGTCAGAGACTGCGCAGGTCAGAACGTATGTTGGTGTTTGTGAGATCGTATTGAAGAATATGTTCCTTTCTAGGCGCAGGCAAAAGCATCAGCACTCCCCAGGACTTGTTCCGATGCTCAGGTAAAAGATCACGAACACACGCATGAAATTCGAATCGCATCTGCACACGTTCCTGATGGACTGATGGAAAGTCAGGTTGTGTGATGTTTAGTATGATAAAGTCTGAGAACATTGAAGCTGAAACTGCCATAACTGAGCTGTTACCTCGCTGTGAATTCTTGCATGAGTCGGGTTTGAAAGAATCGCTCTTTGCTGTGAAGGAAATGTATTCAAGAAAATATTGTTAGGGTTTTTTCCTTGATTTGTCAGGCAAGATGAATGTATGTGGAGGTTTCTGATTGGCCAGGGACAGGAGTGGTTTTGTCTGCTCTAAATGCCAACACAAACTTTAAGAAAAATAATAACGGATCATCTGAATGAACATTTCTTATGTATGGGTTGTGGTTGTAATTTAATGCTGCTATAAAGCTATATGTATCTACTGTAACTTGTCTGCAATGCAATGCCACTGATAAAAGTTTCATAATCATAATGTCTGATTTATAGCATATTAAAAGTGCTATAGAAAAATCTGTGTGTGTTTCCTGTGTTTGACATTCTCCTGTACATGTACAGACAAGCCGGGGTCACCCAGGAAGAGGATTGCGGTCAGCACGCTGGCACTGGCCGATGACACACAACTGTCTTTGAATCCTGAAAACGGAGCACCGTCACTCTCACAAAGGAAAAAATTGCTCAAAGCACCGACACTAGCCGAGCTAGAAAGCTCCGACTCTGAGGTGAGTGTGAGTTTGTGCTTTGTGTCCAAACTTGATTCTGCTGTGTAGTGATGACGAGCATCCTCTGATTGATGGGAAAATAACTAATAATAATTAGTGTAAGTAAAATCTACTATAGCTGGTAGTGTACGGAACGGTCTTCTTTGTAGTTAGTAAAGGGTTAAATTGTAACAGACAATAAATCGTTCTTGCCTTAAAGGAGGAGTCTAGCACACACAAATCGATCAGCAGCTCCAGCTTATCCACTTCTATGGTGGACGACACGTCTCCGGATTCAGTCAAGGGTAAAAGAAGTAAGTTTTCTCTTCATTCTATCTCACATAAATCTATCGACTAGCTTCAGCCTGTCTACTTCTATTCCTCTACGTACTCATTCTCTCACTCTATCTCCCCGTCCTCAGCCCATCCACAGTTCCTCCCCATATCGTCTACACCTCAGCCTGAGCGCCACAGAGCTCCTCGGCGGAGACACTCCATTGAGAAAGAGACCCCAACCAGCGTTCGTCAGTTCATGCCTCCGTCTCGCCAGAACTCCAGATCTCTGGTATGTTGTCTGCATGGAAATGTTTGCCAAAAATTCACCTCATTTTACTTTTTGCCCAGAGAAGGTTATCAGTTGAGCACTCGATGAATTTGGATTCCACGTCTTGGATAAACTTGTAGAATGATTGCAGTGTGGTGATTTGGTAGAAAGCTGGAGAGATCAGTGGGCTCTAACCAATAACAGTATATTCACACAACTTAACAGCAGCATAAACAGCATTCAGAGTGGATGCTTATTGGTGTTCGAAGAGGATTCAACAGTTTTAAGACTAGCTTAAAAATTCTGATGTTTGTGAGAGTAGAGCTAGTGCAGTGTATGTATTAGATTGTAGTTTTCTTCAACCCACATAAACCAAAGGTGTAAGTGGTAATTTATAAAGGGAATGTGTGTGTATGTGAGTATGTAAATATATGTGTGTGTGTGTGTGTATGTATATATCAATGTGTGTGTCTATGTGTATATTTTTACAGATATAGATAGATACATTTAAAACTGCTGATTTTATTGCCGTGCCTGAGAATAAATGAGAGTTAATTAAAAGTCTTTCCTCACTTGCATTGTGTTGTAGCCACCACAGGAAAAGAAGGTAAATCCCATTCCCAGCCTCGTTTTCCCTTTACTAACATTCATACCTTGGTATAATTGCCTCATTTTATTTCTTTGCTGGTGTGAATCATTTTTACAATGCAGAACTGTTGCATTGTATCATATACCAGATTGATGTATATATCGCACTTACATCATCATTTGGTTTAGCACGCGCTACACCATCTGAATCATCATATCAACCTATTCAGATTAGGTACCTGGCTAAAAACCATTTATATACAGTCAAGCCTGAAATTATTCATACTCCTGGCAAATTCTGACTTAAATTCTGACTTTATTCAACCAGCAAGTTTTTTCTTGATTAGAAATGACACAGGCGTCTCCCAGAAGATAATAAGACGATGTACAAGAGGCATCATTGTGGAAAAAATGATTACTTATCTTTTATTTACATTTGAAAAAAAAAAGTGGCATGTCCAAAATTATTCATACCCTTCTCAATAGTCAATAGAAAAGCATTTAATTGGCTATTATAGCAATCAAACGCTTGCTACAATTGCTGACCAGCTTTTTTTGCACGTCTCCACTGGTATTTTTGCCCATTCATCTTTAGCGATGAGCTCTAACTCTTTCAGGTTTGAGGGTCTCCTTGCCATCACCCTGATCTTTAGCTCCCTCCACAGATTCTCAACCGGATTTAAGTCAGGACTCTGGCTGGGCCACTGAAAAACGTTTATATTTTTGTCTAACCATTTCTTCACCACTTTTGCTATGTGCTTTGGGCCGTTGGCGTGCTGAAATGTCCACTGGTGCCCAAGGCCAAGTTTTTCTGCAGACTGCCTGATGTTGTTCTTGAGAATTTTGATGTATTGCTTCTTTTTCATGGTGTCGTTTACTGTGATTAGGTTCCCTGGTCCACTAGCTGAAAAACACCCCTCAAAAACCTGGGCCAGCACAGGTGTCACTTGTGGCTTCTGACCACGTCCTCTGAGATTTTTCTCAGTGCGGAACATCTTGAATTTTTTAATAATACTTTGCACTGTAGCCACTGGAACTTCAAAACATTTAGATAAGGTCTTATAGCCATTTCCTGACTTGTGAGTAGCCACAATGTGCAGCCGCAAGTCCTCAGTGAGCTCCTTTGTCTTAGCCATGACTGTACACAAACCAACAGCAGAGAGCTTCTGTTTTTCACCTGTTGATTTGATTAAAACGGCTCTTCCCAACGAATCAGGGTAATTAGGATAGAATAGCTTTAGAATAGCTTGGACTCTTTGGAATGGTATAGATCTTTGGATTTTCCCATAGACTGTGACAGTTTGTAAAGGGTATGGATAATTTTGGACATGCCTCTTTTTGTTCAAATGTAAATAAAAGATGAGTAATAATTTTTTCCACAATGATGCCTCTTGTATATCGTATATCTTATTATCTTCTGGGAGACGCCTGTGTCATTTCTAATCAAGAAAAAACTTGCTGGTTGAATAAAAGTAACTTTAAGTCAGAATTTGCAAGGGGTATGAATAATTTTGGGCTTGACTGTATATACGCTTGATGTTACACAAAATTATGAGGCAAATATAGCATTACAGTGCTGTAAGGAAACACAAAGCTTGACCTTGACATGTGGTGTGTGGGTTAATAATGGTTCGTGACAACTCATCATACATTTCCACTCGTAGTATTTAGTTTATGTATTAATGATTTTGCAACACATAACAACATAAAGAAAGAAGTCACACCCTGATTGGGTTTTATGCTGTTATGTCTTTGCATCACATGCATTAGTGTTTTGTTCATGAAGCATGTATTGTGATTTGGTAACCTGGTTTGGGGCATTCACATACCGTGCTCCAGCTGTGTGGCTGTATCAGTTCCAGATGCAGAGATCTCTATTGTCAGGTTCTTGTATGCTTGTAATGATAAATTGTTTGTGTGTGTCTTTAGGAGGAATTTTGCTACCCAGTGGAGTGTCTGACTCTGACTGTAGAGGAAGTCATGCACATCAGACAGGTTCTGGTCAAAGCTGAGCTTGAGAAGTTTCAGCAGTACAAAGAGGTGTACAATGCTCTGAAGAAAGGAAAGGTGATTGCTGCTAATACACTGAGGCTTATTTAAAGCCTGGTCTTTAGCACTACATAATTATTCCTGATTTGATGCTGCTGATGCTTTTCTAATGCTCATAATCCTTTAGGCATATGAATGAACAATACTTTTTTACTTTTTTCTCAGCTTTGCTTTTCTTGTCGCACAAAGAAGTTCTCCTTTTTCACCTGGTCCTACACCTGTCAGTTCTGCAAGAGGTAAACCGGTCGTTCGAATAGGAATTTATTTGTTCTTTCACTTGAAGAAATATAAATTACAAAGTACTTTTTCCTTGAGCTAAATTGCTTAATGCTACAGTGCTTTGCATATATAGGAACTGTTTTACTATGTAATAAGTGAAAGTAAAAGTGAAAGGGACGTGACGTACAGCTAAGTAAGGTGACCCATACTCAGAATTTGTTCTCTGTGTTTAACCCATCCTAAGTGCACACACACAGCAGTGAACACCCACACACACACACACCATGAACACACACCCAGAGCAGTGGGCAGCCATTTATGCTGCGGCGCCTGGGGAGCAGTTGGGGGGTTCGGTGCCTTGCTCAAGGGCACCTCAGTCATGGCCGGCTCGAGACTCGAACCCCCAACCTTAGGGTTAGGAGTCAGACTCTCTAGCCATTAGGCCACAATCTGAACAACCTGGATCTGAAAGGAATAAGTCATTTCTTTTACCATTTCTTTTACACAATATGTTATTATTTTGATTTAAATTTAAATGTTCACATCCTGATTCTGACCGGTTGCACCACCACAAATTTAAGGTTTTCACAGCAAGGAAGGGGGCAAATACCTAAAGTCACGTTTCCCCCCCAATTTGAGTATTTTGGGCTCTTGTGTTAAGGTTCTTGTCGTTGTTTAGTGAAGTAGTGTTTGTAAATTACAGTGGCATACAGTAAGACAGAGACACCACCTTGGGACCTGCAGTTAATGGAAAATAATCAACCTTATCCTGGTGTCCAAAAGGCTTTACTGACCTCTCTTTTATTTCACAGAACTGTGTGTTCCCAGTGTTGTAAGAAGGTACGTATGACTACTGGCTCTTCATGTACAGTACACATCCTAATTCAGGTGTCTTTGTTATTATACTGCAGTGTGAGTATTTGTTAATTCATTACTGTATATCCTTCTATAAGATGAAGCTGCCCTCCAAGCCCCATGCCCACTTGCCGATTTACGCTCTCGGACCCACTGCCCAGGTAGAGAAGTCCTCACCCATCCAGCGCAACAGCCTAAAAGCCTCCACATCCAGGTAACTCTCACACAATTTTCTCTCCACTGAACCTCAGAGCATTATATTCGTTTTATAATAAGCTTATGAGAGCATCTGGGGATGACTGCAATGTCTACACTATGTACATGTGATAGATCATTTTTTCTATTTAATGTGATATTTTCATATATTTATGATGTTGAGACTCATTAAGGGCCATCTGGTATAAACATTCTTATGTTTCAAGAAAAAAAACTGCTTTCATTTCTGCCACCGCATCATCTTATTTTCTTTGAACAAATGGACTTAAAGTGGATTCTACCAGCTTCTACAGGTTATTTTAGTCTGTCTGTAATAAAAGTGGATTATAAAGATATTATATCTTTAAAAATATAAGTACTTTGCAGGAAAAAATATAACACCACACTGTGACTGTACGTCAGAGTCTGTACCTACTGTTTAGCCATTGATGCAGTACGTACAGTACTGGTCAGTATATGTGTGTAGTATAAATACAGTCAAGACATACTACATCCAACATGTGGGCATAGACTTTGGACTTATGATGTCAGAATAACCGCAAATAAAATTGTTTGTGTGTTTAAACTTTCAACATGTGACCCGGATGTTGTTAAACAAATAAACGTTGTTCGTCGTGGTTAAACTTTAACACCTCTAGCACTTGCACTTATAAGGAGACGACGTGTTGCCTTTCGACTATTTTGGATACTGCCAGCTCTTCTGCTTCAGTCCTGTTGCATTATGGGATAACGCAGTGTGAATTGGTTCCATGCTGCAGAAGCAGTAGGTCATCTGTGTATTTCTCACCTGTCTGAACACTGATAATTCAGACACACTGCTACAGTAGGGTAGAAGAGATATTCAGACACAGCTTATGATTTTTAGACATGTCGCATAACCCTTGATCTTGATCGTGAAGCTATCTTAAACTCTTGATGCTGTGAATGTAGCGGATTTGATTATAACTCATCTCAATCTTTACAGACAGTCCAGGCACGGGGAGTCCACCACATCTAGAGATGAAGTGGAGTTTCCAAAGGATCTGACGGAGGACTGGAGCACCATGGATGTGTGCATGGACTGCAGGAATTTCATCAATGACATCATCAGCTCCAGCAAGCGTAGTTTATCCGCGGCTAGCACACGGTCCCGAATGAAGCGCAAAACCCAGTCTTTCTACATGTCGCCTTCCAGATCCCGCGAGTTTCGTCCCTCGGAGCGGACTATCAAAGAAGTGTAGAAGGAAGCTCTGCCTTTGTGGTGTCATTGTAGGACAATATGTTTCACTTAACAAAGTGATGGAGTCTCTGCGGCCTGGTGTCATTTGTTCATCCTAATCAGACTTGCTAATGAGAATGACTTGGCTCTGTCCAAGACGTACACTATTCCCAGGTGTTAAAATGGATCTTGTCTCTGACTATGGTCAAAAAAATATTTAAATAATATCTGTAGTTGCTGGAAACATGAGCTCCTGTGCTTACCTGTTGTCCTTTACTTCGTCATAAGACTCTGGGGATCATTTTTCTGTCCCTTTGAGTGAATGTCTTTCCAAGTGTTGGCCTTTCCAATGGTTTGACCCACCTATCCAGTTCATGCTGTCTGTCGAGTCTGATTTCAGCTCGGAGAACGTCTTCCACATTCAGGATGAAGTCTAGATGGTGTCATGGCTACCATTTTACCAAATCAAAAGGAATTGAATCACAAGATTTATAGTTCCTTAGTTTAGTGTTTCAGATGTGGCTGAAAGAATGAACTTCTGTCCTTCCTTTAACCGCACCAGCCCTGTCCCCCTGTCTCAGGAAGAAGGAAAATGTGAAGTTAAACTATGGAAATGTAGTTTACCAAAGGCTCCATAGCCCCTTTTTTACCAGCTTATTTTTTCTTTCTTCTTATTCCAGATGTGCATGCAACGCTAGGAGAAAAGGTACAGAATGAGACCTGAATGTATATTTTTACTCGAGAGAAGACCATACAGTCGTATGTAAATAGTATGCTGAAGGATCAGCCCAGACGTGTAAATAATGTTTATTTCCCTGACTCAGGAATAAGTGAAGTAGACAGACAGGCAGATATACCGGTTACTTCGCAGTCTGCCCTCCTTTGCCCATTTGTCGACCAAATGCTTTTCTGCTCATTTGGCGTTTGGTTAAACTGCTGCTTTGTAAATCAAAAGATTTGATAACTGCAAAAAAATCTTTCAGGATATATATATATATTTATACTTCAGTTTATTCGTTTGCTTTAAGACTTTAATAGTAAAAAAAAATAATGTCAACAAATTCATTTCCCAACTTCAGCTTCTTAACATTTTGTCGGGATTTGGATGAAGCTTCTTAAAGAAGAGCTTGCTTGTGCCAAAATAACTCTACAATCTGAACTCTTGTGTGTTGGACCTGCTGTACATAGTAAATATCATAAACGGAAGATGAAGTGTTCATGAAACCAGAGACATTTAACAGCCTGATATATCTAATCTAATGTTTACCTTGTAATCTCGTACGTTTATGTTCATATAGTTTAAATAATATAATTATTATAATTATCTTCATGGTCTAATAATTTACCATGTTTTTAAAGAATGCACTTTCACGTGACAGCAGATGCAGAGTTTGTTGCGTTCATGTTTTGTTTGATTGTGTGTTTTTTTTTATGTATTTTTTTTTTGTATTATTTAATTCCCCCCCCCCTTTATTAGTAGTTGCTAGTGCCATGTTATTCGTTATTTTCCGTAACTCCTTCAGTCATTTGGCTCAGTGTGAAGCCGTTCGGTCAGACGTGAGCAGTTGGCCTTCTGTATTTTCCTTGCTTCTTCATCCTGTAATCTTGCATGCAGAGCAAAAGTCCCATGTTCTGTTGGCTGAATGTTGTGCAGACATTCCAGATTGTTGGTTCACTGACTGTATTGTTTTTTTGTAAAAGATAAACAATGTGCATGTAAAAGCTTTGGTCCTGATTTATTATTTTTTTTAAATTTGATCAACAAATCAATTGATAATAAACATATTTCATGTAGCAATTTGGGGACTTTCTTTTATGTGGGTATTTTACTGCTAGAAATTAGGAGCATTAATTATAAAATGACCTATATTCTCTGAAATGTGTCTTTTTTGTACATTAAGTATGTGACTGAATACGAATACCGTACATGCTTACCAGCTTGCCAGAAATGTTCACAGGGCAACTGGTTTAATGAAAGGGTTTATTTTATTTAACCTTTGACCTACATCGCACTAAAGTTGAATTAAATCAGACAACAGACGATCGTGTATTTGGAGCAGATAAACAGGTAGACGGATGTATACAGATAGTCATTGCAATACACTGTTATTGTACATGAAAATGTTTGATTGGATACAATGGAGGGGATTGTTTTGGTTCAGATTGGTTCAAGTTAACAGAAAAGCTACAGAGACTCTGTAAAGCAGCGGTGTCCAATCTTATCCGGAAAGGGCCGGTGTGGGTGCAGGTTTTCATTCCAACCAAGCAGAAGCCACACCAGAGTCTACTAAAAGCCAAGAACAACATTAAACAGGTGGAATCAGGTGTGGCTTCTGCTTGTTTGGAATGAAAAACCTGCACCCACACCGGCCCTTTGTGGATAAGATTGGACATTGCTGTAAAGCATCTCAAAACACAACATGTCGGGTCTTGAGATGGTTGCATTCTTACCAGCCAAAAACAGGACTCTGATGCTACAGGGGGCAACGGGATCACAAAAAACTGGACAGCCCCCTTACAGTGAATGGGTGATTCATTGCTTGTTTTGGAGCTTGTACTGCAGTATCAGATGCACTTGCTTTGAACCCAACAGCAAAGCAAATACATATCGCCCAGCATATAGTAAGAAGCACTTTAACTGCAAAAACCAATCCCTATAGCTTGTCTTCTTTCTTTCTTTCTTTCTTTCTTTCTTTCTTTCTTTCTTTCTTTCTTTCTTTCTTTCTTTCTTGTTGTTGCAATATATATATATATATATATATATATATATATATATATATATATATATATATATATATATATATATATATATTATGTATGTGTGTGTGTGTGTGTGTGTGTGTGTGTATGTATGTACAGGTATGTTATGTTTAAGATTTTGTTATTTTTCAAATAATTGATTCTTAATTATTTAGACGTTCTTTTGCCATACACTTTTTAAAAAAAAAAATGATTAAAAGGCAAAGTAATGAAGACTCGCTATAAATATCGATAAATATTTGTAAGCCCAATGATGAAATCCTAGCTGTGAAAGGTGTAACTGAGATCTCAGTGAGTTTCACATGCTTCTTTAACCTCCTCTATTTTTTGAAGCTTTACATTTTAAGGTATTTTCTCGTAAATCTATGTAATCGCTGAATAGTGCATGTTTTTAGGAAGTCTCGATGAGTGTTGTGAAGCTGCTTCTGAGTTTAAAGATACTGACCTTCAAAAGGTCACTGCTTACTGATATTGTATAGGAATACAACATTATAAATTCTAATTTATCTGGTTGCCATGCAAAGGCATATTATACTAACACCTTTGAAACTATTTTTTTTATCTGGATTATTATTGACGGTTGGGGGGATTCGAGTACAGATGATTGGATTTGGAAAAGTTCCTTAGCATCATTACGCTACATTGTGTGGGCCACCTCTGAGACCTCACTTTCCTTTCCTGTGATGGATTCTCCATCGGTGCTGTGTATTTTGCCTGTGATAAAGCGCCATCTAGAGTTGGACTGTGATTCCAAAGATACCAAAAGCAAGCAATGCGTCCTCTGTCTCCATTATCCTGCATGTCATCCATCCTGTTCTCCTTATCTAGCAAAACTCAGAAGGCTTTCCATCCATGAGCTGGACCAGGAGTGCTAGAGTAGAGAAAACATAAACTTCTGAACAGAACAGTGTAGTAAAGTATGTTTTAATGCATTATATCTTTTGAAGTTATGACCAAATACAACAAGAGTAGATTAGTCTAAACATAAGTGACTAACAATCAGCCATATAGAATACAGAGAAATAGTTTATAAAAAGGTTTATGTAGATCAGATCCATCCGAAGGACAGTGTTTTATTTCTTCTTACACATAAAATAAAAACAGTGAATCAGGTGTTGTAGAACGGCTAGTTTTTAATGGGGATGCTTTGAGGTTGTATTGTGTGTGTGTGTGTGTGTGTGTGAGAGAGAGAGACAGAGAGATTTGCACTTTTTCCACGTTTACAAAACAGTTCATCGAATACTTTATCTTTCATGCGATCTGAAAAGCAGGCCAAAGGTTTGAGAATGCAATCTGAGGAGTAATTTGAAGCATCCTGTGCTGTGTCATTTCATCTGAGGGAAGTGTAGCACTATGAATAAACATTTGTCCATTAGGTGACTCCTGCTGGTTCCGTTCATGCTTCAAAAGCCTCCGGAAATTTTTACCTGCTCTCAAATAAAATAAGTATACAAATGTATATAAATGATTATGAACTTTATCTCAGAAAAGCCCGAACGAGGCCAATAAGGTAATTTCAAAGTATCTGCAAAAAAGCAGAGGATGTAGCAGAGTAGAGCTACTACTACTAATAAAAAAAGCTTGAACAACTTTAAGCCCTGGCTAAATGTAAGTTAAACTTGAATTTACATTGCTGTACACTATCAGGAACAATGGGTACTAAACCTTCTTCTTGTTACTTGGGTCGTATACTCAAGCAGTCACCATTTATACCGGTATTATTATATATCTTTTAACTATAAAGATGCATATAGGGAATTATGGTACAAAAATAATTTCACAGGTACACTACGGTATAGCAACATTTCCAGGTGAAAATTACATACATGTATTTAGGTATAAAAAAACAACAACACAGCAACAAGAAAGAACGCATATGATGTACCCTTTATACTGCAAATTATGCTCAACTATACTTAAGTTCTGACGCTGGTACGTAATGGCTGCAATATGTCATTAAATGTGTTCATGTCCTGAGTAACCACCTCCATAGTCGCGCCTGGTTCTATTACAGTGCTGGAAACATGAGTCAGCCAGCACATTAGGCGTTGAGCAGAAATGTAATACAGCATATGTCACTTACAGTAATACTCTGATGTGTTAAAATTGCATAACTGTCAATACTAAAGTGTCTGCACTTCTGTCAGGTCACAGCTCTGTCTTTTCTTAAAGCAATTTCATTTGAATGATCATTTAACTCAGGAATGACATTTGTGTCAGTGTAAGCAGGCACAACACTAATTTGTTTTCATGCATCTGACTCAGTAACGGATAGAAAATTTGCAGTACAATGTATTTGCATAGAAATTTGCAACAATCACACAAACACTAGCTGCGCTATATGAGAAATATTCAAATGCCTGGAGCTAAGGTCAGAACTGACGTTCAGCTTGACATTAGCTGTGTAGATTGTGTATTTTGTCTTGTTTAGCCATTAATATTATAATTAACAATTTGAATATTATTGCCTTGACTAAAATCCTCACAGAGAACAGGAATAAGTTGAACTTATATAAGGCTGTATATAATACAATAAATGACCTTTTTGTATAGATCAATAATCTATTTCTTACTTCATTGCTACACAACAGATATTTGCACTTACAGGTTTCTGGACATGCAATAACCATTTTATTATCAAAAGCAGCACTAAAAAACAAAATTCAAGTCATATCAAATACTGTAAATGTCTTCACGTCTTCACAGAACTACGGTCTAGTGCTTTTTTTTTGCATTGAACCCAGAAGACAAGGTCTTCTTCTTAAGTAAACAAAGAGTTTTCCCATCAACTGAAGGCATGCAAGTAAACGCAAGTGCAGCGCAACAGCAGTTTCTCTTTTTCAAACAGAGGGCGACATAACAAACTGTCAGTAATTGAGCTGCTCTTGATTCTCCCTTTATAGCACAAGGAATGTGTTGTCACATAGTGACTTTAAATGGGCTGCTGATTGGTATTACGGTATGCTACAATGTGCTAAGAAAATTGTGTTTTCCACAGTGATACTTCCAGTGGTTTTGGATTCTAAATGTTTATCTGGAGTATACTGACAATGACTGTGGTGATTCAAGCCCTCTGAGTTGGTAAGAATGTGATAGAAAGCTTGTGAATGAGCGATATTGGGTCACATGGTTTGCGGAGACAACTGATGCTGTGATCTGGGCTCCTGAGCACACTCCTTGGACTCCATAGCAAAAACCTCCACTTAACTAGTCAAATATTCTTTGACTGAAGACACTTCATACCATCAAAGCCACAAATGAGAATTTCAGATATGTTTGAGAGTCTCATATATGGTCCTGTAAATGAAATATTTCTTGGACAGGGGAGCCAACAAAATACCCAAGTATTAGATTGGTCCAATTGCATTAGTCATGGTGGATTGTGTCGATTGGAAACGCAGACCAGGGCCAGAGACCCGTGGTCAAACAGCTTGTATGGTAAAGACCCTTTAGATGTCCAGACATCGGTTTTAGGGTCATAGCACTCGAAGCAGTCAGAATCCTCAATGACGTCGTGGTTGTTGAGGAAGCGTCCTCCTGTCACGTAGAGCTTGTTGTTAATCACAGTAGCTGAGTGATGCATCCTCCTTTCCCTCATGTTCTCACATTTAACAAACTTGTTGGCTTTGGTGTCATAAGCGATCATCCTTCTTGTGTACCCTTTAAGGGACAAAACAGTAAATTCAGTAAAAAGGTACGCTTGTTTATAATTTCTGAGTATTTCTTTTTATAATAACAATACAATTTTATACCAAGCTCACCTCCAATGATATAAATCTTATCTTCTATGACAGCGGCGGGTGCACATACATTTTTTACTGTCCTCGTCTCCATTCTCAACCACTGGTTACGTGATATGTGATAAACCTTTTAAAAATAAGTGAAGTATTTGACTTGTTAAGAGAAATCAGACTGTGACTTAGAGTATATATATATATATTTGCAAAATCTACCTTGTAATCCAATTACCTGTATCAATCTAACTGGATTCTGCATGGAATCCTCCCCTCCAAATACATAGATTCTCTGATCATTGGCAGCCACTGCAGGATGGAGCGCTGCTGTGGGCATTGGGGCCATAGGTTCCCACCGGTTGAACATGCTGTTGTAGCGCTCTATTGTGTTAGAGATTTGTTTATCTGCCCCTATGCCTCCAAGAACAAAGATAAAGTGCAGGTAAGACACACTCTGATGGGCATAACGCGGTTCAAGCATGGGTTCTGCTGTCCTCCACTGGTTGGTTTTAAGTGAGAGGGTGTAGACCGTGGCACTGACTGTGCTGTCTCCTGATGCCATGCTGAGGCTGAGACCTCCAACGACATACAGAATACTGTGTATGCAGACATAAGCAGCCTTGTATAAGCGCAAGGGCAACTTGGCCAGCCACTGCCAGCGCTGAGTACGCTCATCATAGAGCAGCGCCTCTCGAGATGTCTGCTCATTGTTTTTACGGCCCCCTACAACAACTAAAGTCTCCTGGCACGTGTAACGTCTAGGTGTGGTCCAGAGAGGCTTTAGCTCACGTGTGCATTTGGCACTAACAGAAAACATCAGCCGCCTCACTGACTCAATGATCTCTGTGCAAAGGGTGGAGGACTGAACGAGAGGATCATTGGCTATGAATTGGAAGAGGTATGTTGGATGGATGTACCGCAAGCGCACCTTCTTAAAGAGATCATGGATAGCACCCCGCCGAGAAAAAGGATCATGGTGGATCCAGGCCAAGAGTGTTTCGAACACCTGTTCTTCCTCAGCGCAAAGCCGGTCATCCTCCAGATAGCACATGAGTTCAGGCAGTGAGAGCTCGCAAAAGTCCTCTGAGGCGGCAACGTCTGAGAAACAGCGCACAGCCATTTCCTTTGCTCTCTCTCTCAAGCTGTCACAGTGCAGGATCTCTGAGAGGCGAATCATGCTCAGGCAATTGTCCGGGTTCAGCTGCTCCTGCAAAAAGGCTGAGCAAGCCTCAAAAAGCCTTGTGTACTGCAGCATGGATGCAGCTTGCATCAGAGGCAGCACTATTTCCATGCTTATATTAATGATTCCAGTGTAAATGTAGTCTACAATACCGCTCAAAATCTCAGAGCTGATGCCTTTCAAGTCCACCCTAGTCTGGCTGCTCTCACGGAAGTTGCTGCAAAACATGGCATGGAAGTAAGGACTGCTAGAGACAAGAACGTTCCTGTGGCATGGGATCTCCAGATCTTCAGTGCAGAGGAGCATGTCAGTGAAGATCTTCTCATGCCTGAGGCAGTTTAGCTGGCACAACATTTGGGCTGGGAGTTCCTGGTCTTTGAATGGAAGGTGCTCAATGGAAGAATAGGCCATTCTGTGTGAGAGGCAGAGTGAGAAATTACATTTACTATGTTTACTTATTTGGCAGACACTTTTAACGACACAAAAGTGAAAGTTTTCTTGGTCTTTTGACCTCATAGCCTTCTGTTTATTCGCCCTTTACTCCCTGATACGGTTTAGCATAGTACTTGTGCAACCAATGAACCTGTATTTTTCTTGCCTGGGCCTGTTGCTTGTTATGTACAGTGTTATTTCCTCCTCTAAATCATCAACATTCACGTAATGCTTCTAGGCCAGTGTTTCCTTACAAAACTGATTTTAACAAGGCGGATATGTCACATTCCAGCTGTGTCCAAGCCCTCACTGGGTTTGCCCTTGACAGTCTCGCTGTTTGAACGAGGGCATTTAGTGAAGCTATTATTGGCATGGAGTCGTCCATTTGCCCCAGAGACAGCTACCGATTTTAATTCCCCCCATATCACAAAGGCCATGCTGGCTGTTATTTTAAGGGGTTAATCATTATTGGGTATTATTAACTACCATTACTAAGAGTGTGACGACAGAGAATGACCAGCGAAATTCCTCAGGCTTGTCGTAGAAAAAATAAGTTTAAAGGATAATAACAATTATCCTTTAAACACAGATTTTAAAGGCATTCTTTAAACAGAAAGGTAGTATTTTCTGGTTTAAAAATGTTGGAATATAAAATTGTATTAAGTAACAAAATGATAAGTGTTGAATTAACGTATGTAGTGTTTAATTAACACCTGCAGTGCTCGAATAAGTCTGTAAACAAACTGTGAGAATTAGATTAACACCAGGGATTTTGCGCTTCCTGAGCAAACCCCTCGGATCCCATCCACAGATTATGGTGGGGTATAAATGTATTGTGTAATATACTATAATGCAAGTAATTCAGGTAATGTCTCTGACAGATTCAACAAAAAACTGAGATGTTCTTTAAGGGAACATATCGGTTTCTAGTCAATTTGCCGGTTTCAAAAATAATAACAAATTGAAGTCACCTTGTAATTATGGCCTTATATTATATTATATAGGCCTACTGTATATGAATGAACTTGAACTACAGTAGAAATAGAATTATTCATAGAATTATTCATAGAAATAAATCAAAATGATCTGAATAATGCTTGTTGTAAAGACCTTACAGTATAATAGAACTATAAGTAGTTTACTATTAGTAAAATTGAAGACAGTCTGCTGTTAGATTAACATTATCTCTAGCATCAGCCTAATAAATCCATTTATAATGTGCTCTTACCTTGTCTGTCCAAAAGGATCTCCTCAAAATCAGTTGTGGTTCTGCTTCATTCGCACCCTATGTATAACAGTTCTCTCATACTGTATGTAACTCTTAGCAAATGAAGATAACAGATAACAGATAGTAGATGGACATGGACATAGAGAAAGCTTCATTGAGTGATCATGTTAAGAGCTTGAGGTTGCTGCGTACATTCCAGGTTCCCAGAATAGTTTTGGAGACTAGATTTGTCCGTGCCTTTGAACCTCTCCTTGTTTGTTCCCACACTGGTTAGCCATACACCATGCTTACTATGTTTACTATTAGGAGGACCGAGGGCTTAGTTTAGACTGGGGACAGTCAGCAAGGTTCAGAGGTTTGTTACGCCCCTCGGTGGTCTTGTGTAACCCAGGAAGCTGGTAAATATAGAGATGTGCTGATGGCTGGGCTGAGTTGGGGGAACAGCTGGGCCTGGTTACCTTGGTTTGACTTGGATTGGGGAGGTGAGGAGGACCACAACGTTTTGCCGTTCACCTGCCACTCATCATTCTAGGTACAGGCATAAAAATTCATGTTGAACTCTAATGTGTGGCTTCATGTAGAACTTTTATTTAGAGGAATGCTTGTATAAACCTAAAGAAAAAAGCATTCAAAGTTATCTGTACTCTCTGAATCTGCTTCCCAACCCCAGGGTCCAACAGTCTACTGAAGGATGAAATGATTTCAGAGCAAACAAGATTACTTGTAAAATGATTAAATAGCAACTAACTGATTATTTCTGATTATTTCCACTTTCTGAGGTCGCAAAAACAACACAACACACAGAAGCTAAAACTAATAAAGTTTTCGTATAAAAATTACATATGAGTTTAAAATATATTTTTAACATTGTATGTAAGCATATCTGTGTTTGACCATTAATCTATATCAGACACCAATAATTTATTTCTAGCAATAAGTTTATTTACTGTTAAAGACTACACTTAGTTCTTAAATGAGTAATGAGTTAAATATAAAGATTTTTAAATTAGCAACTACACCAAATGTGATTAACATCCCTGCTAATGGATGAATGAAGACATCGAGGAGATTCTAATGCCTTTAATTTCATTTCATTTGGTATTCAATCAAACTGAAATTTTAGTTACTTTTCAGTTTATAAATTGTGTGCTAGAGTCATACCGTCAATCTGTTTGTCACTAGCATGATATCATTGAAAGTTAAGGAAAACTAATGAGATTTATTACTCTTTTTCAAATTTGTATTACACAATCTCCTGTGAATCATGTGACTTGAGGAATATTCCAAATATTTAATAGGGGTGAATGAGTTCAGGTAAAATGAAGAGCACGTTTCATGCAGGAATTGTTACGTGAATTCACACATTAATGCAAAAATCAAATCAAATCAAATTTTATTTGTCACCTACACATACATACAGGGTACAACATGCAGTGAAATGCTTTTGAAATGATAATAAAACAAAGTTTAATGATAATATTTCAAGAATTGTAGTTATTGTGGACTCGCACAAAAATGGTGTAGCTTTCTTTTTATTAATGTTTCCATGTACTTGTCTCGAACCTGAACATTGTAGCTTGTTTTGAAATACTCTTTACCTAAGTTTAAAATAGCTTTGTGTTGGACAAAAAATTGCAGATCAGTCATGAAATTATTCATCATACACTAATACTGTGATGTCAATTAATGTGATGTCAATTAATTATGAGCAGCAGATGGGACTTTGGGTTGTTATTTCTATCAACAGTTGCACAGAGGGGCATGACATAAGTAATTGTCAGTTGATTTTCCTGCACAGGGAAAGCCAAACATATATGCATGAAGACGGATTGAATATCATTAGGCTAGAAGTGTGTGTAAGATAATCCTCTGCAGGACTGTACTTCCCCTGTATGCCCACACAGACTGCACTGGCTAGGCTTACATAAAGGAGAAATTCACCCCGAATGACTTGCATATTAATCTTTATAATTAAAAGGTTTAACATTCTTTTGACATGATATATGATATTATGTTCATATTCACAGGCATTGCTGTACCATATTCAGTTGCTACGTATATTTTTTATTTCTTATCCATCTTATACTTACTTTTTATTCTCTACCTTAGTGTAAATTTACTATCTTTATATCGAGGGGAGTTGTAAAAAATATTTCACAAAATGTTGTACTGTGTATGATTGTGTATGTGACAAATAAGATTTGAATTTGAGTCTAAAACATTTGCTAAGTTTTCTGCTTTTTTGTCTGATATTGATGTCAGTGGGAATTTTTATACATTTGACTAGAGGCTCTACTGCCTACTCTGGTGTCCTCAATGTCGAGTTGACGTACAGATATCTATAACATGATAATATTATGATAATATTATAATAGATTGTTCCAACAGACTGAACAGACTGATCCGTAAGGCCGGTGATGTTGTGGGGGGTGGAGCTGCACTCTCTGACTGTAGTGACAGAAAGAAGGATGTCTAAGCTACTTGCCATCTCAGACAACATCTTCTATAGCAGTATGTTCGGTCACAGTCAAATCCTTCCTACCTGTGTCTATCAGTCTTTATAATTCCTCTGTACAACAACATATCTTACTTTTATTGTATATATTATCTTCCTTTATGTCTTATTCTTCTTTCGTTTTATAGAGAATTCTATTTTGTGTTCTTATTGTGGTGATTTGGAGCTGTGGTAACACACCCAATTTCCCCCAGGGATTAATAAAATATTTCTGATTCGTATAACATAAGAATATATCGAGAGTAAAATTTTCAAGATCAGACATCCAACTTCTGAGGTTGAGTCTGATTGTTGCATTAGCTTTGTTTTATCTCTAACTAAAGAGAGCAATTTGGCAGTGCTTTAGCTCGTTAGTCTGTCCAGCTCACTCATTATTATCAATTAAACATAGATCTGTTTAATAGATCCCTGACTAGCTAAGCCACGTGCCTGCAGAGTGTCTGTCATAACTCAGCTCGGTTCTGCCATATAGCCATATAGCTGTATTGCATTCTGTAATACAAATTCTGTTCCTACATAGTACAGTCAGATCAGGGCACTTGTTAAATCAAGCGTTTTTCAATTGAGGCAGCTGGCCAAAGTAAAGCCATTTCTTTTGAAGCATCACTTTGAGACAGTAATCCACGCCTTTGTCACCACTCGGCTGGATTACTGTAATGCACTGTATGTGGGGGTTAGTGGGTCTTCTGTTGCTCTTCTGCAGATGGTTCAAAACTCTGCAGCACGTCTGTTAACTGGAACCTGCAAATACGAGCACATTTCCCCTATTTTAGCGTCACTTCACTGGCTGCCCATACATTTTAGGATCCATTTTAAAATTCTCTTATTTGTTTTTAAATCTCTAAATGGTCTTGCTCCACCCTACATTTCTGAGCCGTTACACCCTTATAGTCCCACCCGTTCTCTCAGGTCAGCTGATCAGCTGCTCCTGAATGTCCCCAAAACAAAATGGAAGCTTAGAGGGGACCGTGCCATTGCTGTAGCAGCTCCTAAAATGTGGAATGATCTGCCACTGGCCATTAGACAGGCCTCTTCATTGTCTTCTTTTAAGTCGCTTCTTAAAACCCACCTTTTTTCCTTGGCCTTTGACGCCTCTTAATTTGTTTTTCATAATTTGTTATGTCTTGTATAAGCGGTAGAAAATGGATGGATGGATGGATGTATGAGTTGGGTATTTTATGTTTATATATTCTTCTGTACAGCACTTTGGTCAACTTTGGTTGTTTTAATTTGATTGATTGATTGATTGATTGATTGATTGATTGATTGATGGCATATATGTATATAAATAGTTATAATAGTTTATATATATACACACACATATATACTACATAGTATATATATATATATATAAGATCTAAGTTTTTATATAGTATAGTATATGTGTATAGCGCCACTGGCTAAAATGCTTGTAAACGTCAGTCTTCTTATGCTGCCTCTTATCAGCAAAATCCAGGCGCTCATTCATTCTTAACAGCGGTCTCGTCCCAAACGACACTTTACTTTCTATCAAGGGGCCCTCCTTAGGGTTCCAGGTAACTGTTCCTACTCCCTAGGGCCCTAGGCTTAGCTAGTGCACTACTGCAATTCAGTCTATTGTTCCAACCGTCTCGTCACGCGCTCAGCGGAAGTGACGACAGTAGGTGGACGCGTGACGAAAGGGGCTGCTTAAAAATACGACAAGGAAGTGGACATTGAGGAGCGTCGGCTCGATTATATTACAAAGAGTGAAGTTACAGTGTTTATTGTGGTGTTTTGTAGGTTGTAGTCAGGTGCTAGCTCGCTGCTAGCCGTTTTAGCTGCAGAACAGCGGATACAGCGATGAACACAGACGTGGAATTTCACATCAGGCAAAATTACCCGTGGAACAAACTGCCAGCCAACGTCAAGCAGGTAAACATGTGAAAATATCATGCGAGGGCACAGAATATATCTGTTCTGGTCAGTTATATGGAATGTCATTCATTAAGACAGCTGTGACTGTCATCATCATCATCATCATCATCATCATCATCATCATCATCATCAATATCATCAATGTAATTCTCATTCCTACAACAACCCTGCAACATGCCCACATCTATACCCTAAAACATCTCAAATAAGTGTGTGAGAAGGTCCAAGTAAAGGTGCACTGGGCCAGATGTTTCCAGCAATCTGGATACTTATCGTGAACAACTTCCTCCTTGTCTACTCATCAGCAGTAGTTTAGTGATGTAGGTCTTTTGTCTGAAGATTTTATTCGTTCATCTTCGTTGCTTTATCCTGAACCTGACGTCTGTCCCGGGAACACTGCGGACAAGGCAGGATCTGTCCTGGGAATATCATGTATTCATAACTAAGATAGCCAGTTCACGAATGTGCTTGTTCTGTGGAGGAAGTTGAAGGAAACTGGAAAAATCAGAAAAGTTTTGAAATCAACTTGAGTTGGATTATGGAGAGTTTTATGGTCTTTGCACAGTATGGTGTGAGCTTTACTGTTCAAAAGTTATATCTACTTTCACCTCATTCATACATCCATTCATACATCCATCTATCCATTAATTCATCCATACATTCAACCATACATTCATCTATTCATCCATCCATTTATCCATCCATTCAACCATTCAACCATCCATTCATCCATTTATCCATTCATTCATTAATTCATTCATTGCTTTGTTCAGGGTTATGATGGATACAAATCATGGGAACACTGGGTGTAATGTGGGAATACATCCTGGATAGTCAAACCCAGGGCACCTAGATGCAATTTAGAGTCAACAATCCACCATATTTTTGGGATGTAATGATGAAGCTGGAGAATCTGGAAGAAGCTCACAGCAGGAGCAAAATGAGCATACAGAACCTCACACAGACAGGAGCTTAGGATTGAATCCAGGAACAAACTTGCACTGCACTACCTACTCATACCATTGTTGAGCTTAAATGTATGTATGTACGGTATATATGTTTGTGTGTGTGTGTGTGTTATTTATTTATTTATTTATTTTCCCCAATTTGCAGAGTCTTGGAAACTCACAGAGGGAGTATGACAAGCAGGTATTGCTGTACAGCATACGAAACCAGCTACGGTTTCGCAATAATTTGGGTAAGAGCGCTTCAGAGTGCATCACTATAGCATGTTAGGTAGATTTTGCTGTCTGAGATACAGAGTAAGTGCAGTATGATGACGAATGTTGTTTAAATAAACTGTCATTTGAAAACGTGCAATTTATTTTCCCATGACAGTCAGGCACGTGAAGAAGGATGAAAGGAACTACTACGAGGAGCTGCTGAAGTACAGCCGTGAGCACCTGATGCTATACCCGTACCATCTGTCTGACATCATGGTCAAAGGTCTGCGAGTCACTCCCTTCTCCTACTACATCAGCATTATGGAGGTGCAGTGTGCTTTCAGCTCTTATTTCAATTATCAGTTTTTTATTTAATTTTATTGTTTCTATATTTGCATGGATTTTTATGGCATATACTGGCAAAAATAAGGGGCGTGGTAGCTTAGTGGTTAAGGTGTGGAACTACTGATCTGAAAATTGTGAGTTCCACCAAGGTCCACCAAGCCGCGACTGCTGGGCCCCTGAGCAAGGCCCTTAACCCCCAATTTCTCAGTTGTATAAAATGTAAGTCGATTAATGCCTTAAATGTAAATGTAATCGAAATCTCAAGATTAACCTACACATCACGGAGATGTGTGAAGATTTCCATAAGGATGCACTTACGTAACATTTATGGAATGAGTCTCCAGTGTCAGTGCTTTGTAGCAGTCTAGCAGGAAAGTCTTAGGTTTATTTTAATCTTATTAACTCCAATAGAGAGAGAGAGAGAGAGAGAGAGAGAGAGAGAGAATAAAGAGATACTGATGAGTGAACTGTTTGTGCTAGAGCATAAATGAACTTTTTTTCGTGAATGTTCCGCAGCATTACGCGTAAATATTAACAGTTAGAAAGCACAATGTTGCTCATTAATAGATTACAGACTGTAATATTCGACTGCTGCTGTAAATGTTGTAAATGCTGTAAATACTGCCCTGTGCTTATTCCAGGGCATCTCTCTGACACACAGTCCTGTATACTGTATCTAATCTGGGTTTTGAATGGGAATTCTTCTCTGGGACTTTTTCTTTGCTGTTCTCGCTGACGTTTTACTCATAAAGGTCTCAAATGTGCATCCATGTTCGAGATCTTTGCTCTTTTTGCTTATTGTTTTATATTTTATGATTCAATTAATGAATGTTTTTGTGTATATTAGCTGCATAAGGTTATAGACATCCATAAGAGCAATAAAAATATTCAGGTTGGTCAGAGACACTCTCTATTGGTCAGGGACACATCACAACACTCTGCTGGTATTATTTTACTTTAACAGAACACTTTGTCATGGTTTATGCTTTACTTATTGTATGTACATAGAATATAATGTATTCATTTTGTAAGGAGATTGGTTATGGTTCCTTTTTTAGTTTGCTCCTAAACCAGGAGAAGAACGTGCTAGAAAAGGCTACAGCATAAACACAAAATGCCTCAGGGTTTAGAAATGTTTTTTTTTTTTTTGTATTATTCTATTTTATTCAGCAAGGATTTTCTTGGACTCGGGTTGTCGCATTGGCATTCAGAGAAGCTGGAAATCCAGGAGATCCTGCCAGAAGTATTCAGCATCTGATTGCTGTCTCTTCACATTATGGTTGATATCATTTAGATGTCTGCTCTTTAGCAAAATCATTCTGAAGAAAGTGATACTGCACCCACACATTCCTGTCTGCTGTGATGATGATTAGTCAGTATACAGACATGGTGAAAGATTGTCCTTCATAGTGACACCGTAATTATTAAAGTTGTGTCTGAGGTACGGTGGGTGCAACACACCATCTTTATTTATTTATTTATTTATTTATTTATTTATTTATTGTATAACACTTTATACAATATATCAAATGTTCGCAAAGAAGCCAAGGTGTGCAGATGGTTGGAGAATTTTCCCTCTTGTCGATCTTATCTTCCTCTGCAGAGGGAGAAAGCTTTATAATACAGCAGCAGTGAGATATCACTTCAGCTACACCTCAGAAGTGAGCCCACGATCAGAAGAGGCATAGAGGCTCTTTAGTAGTGAGGAGTAAACCACAAAACCGTTATTTATAGATTATAAAATCTACGTATTAGTCTTCAGAAGGTGGATGTCTATAACATTAAGCAGCTAATCTACACAAAAACACTCATTAATTGAAGCATAATATAAAACAATGAGCAAAAAGAACAAAGATCTCGAACACAGATGAACATTTGAGACCCTTATGAGTAAAACATCAGCATGAACAGCAAGGACAAAGTCCCTGAGGAGAATTCACATTCAAAACCCAGATAAGGTACAGTATACAGGACTAAGCGTGTCCGAGAGATGCCCTGGAATGAGCACAGGGCAGTATTTATGATTACAGCAGTAGTTTTCAGAAGACACAGATCTACAGTGTTAAATGTCTTAAATGTTTCTCGTTCATCAGGTGTGTGTGATTGAATGCTTATGAGGATATTTATCGAGAGGTAAAGGAGAAAGCTTGCAATAGAAAGTCATCCCACATGAATAGTTATGCTTAGTGTTGTGCTAGTTACTAAGAAATAGTAACTAGTTACAGTTTCTAGTTACTTCATTCAAAAAGTAACTCAATTAGAACATCCTTAAAAATATTCTTGTTTGCCGTAACCCGACCGACCCTGTCAATTTAGGACTGACTCAATGTATTATTTTATTTATTTATTTATTTATTTATTTGCTTGCTTTAAGTTAGACCGACTTGCCGGTTGTAAATTTGCGCTAAGACCGACCAGTTTTTTTTTTTTAACTCTTCGTACAACTAATACAAAAGCAATAAAATAATATTAATTATATTTTAGTAAGTATTGTTAATATATAAATTGCCTATGCCTACAAACAAACGAAGGCTACGTTCTTTCTTTTAAATGAAAAACCCATGACGTCATCTATGTTTACACTATTGGTTAACGGATGTCACACTATGGTCTGTGCGTTCGCTGCGTCTCATATTCTCATTCACTGTCAGAGTCAATGGTTCGCGCTTGGTAATGATGGCTGCGGCTGCAGTAAACAAAATGTTCGCTGTCACCGTTCAAAGTCAAACGGGTTCGGGCACAATAATATATTTAAAAAATTTATTAAAACAGCTCGACACCGCTTTACCTTGGCACGAACTTCAGGAAAAACTGTGCCCAGATCTTTTCCCATCCCTTCTCCCGTCTAGTCTAACCGTGACCATGTCGACTGACTTGAAGGAAACCACTAAAATTACCTCATTTGTTTTCTTCAAATGAATGCACCTGAATTTCATGCAATAAACATGTTTTTGACAAAGATTTAAATTTGTTTGTGGTCTATATAGCCTGCATCAAAATGAGGTTTGCAATGATGCGCCCGAAGGCACGGGTTGAAGACCCAGTCAGTGACGTCACGATATGCTAATTTGTTTAAAGTCCTACCTACGTAATCACCATCACCAAAATTGTACCCTTTTTTTTTACATTGAAACTTGGAATAAAATATATAGACCTCCCGACCGACCCCCCCCCCCCCCCTTTTTAAACTGTTACTGCAAACCAAAATATTTTTAAGGATGGCCTTACTTTGTTGATTACTTACACCAAAAAGTAACACGTTACTGTTAAAAGTAACTTTTTAGTTACTTTTTTTAAAGAAATATTGAGCATATTTCCACTTAGAGAAACTCGTCTTGCTCTCGCCTTGACTCGCCATTACTGCCGCACATACTTGAATAAACGGAAACACGCCCACAGTGCGGCGTCTTCGTGTTTACAGGTTGGCATCCACCAATCCTACACTGCGTCACTGCTGTAAACAGGTTAGACTGTAGGCTACACTTCAGTCTAAATGTATTAATTTAAAAGAGTAACGGACAAACGCACCATGTGGTAACGGAGTTACTTGATTTAAAAAGTAATGCGTTAGAGTATTAGTTACTGTCAAAAATAACTGCGTTACTAGTAACACGTTACTGCCCAACACTGGTTATGCTTCACCGAGTATGTTTAGCTTAGAAAACATGCTGGATGTGGTTCATAAATGTTTAGTGAAAAACACATCTCTGGCGGAAATACCATGAGAGACATTTGGCCCTACTGTGTTTAAAACAAAGGTGTTTGTGAAGTGTGGAATCTGTATAGGAATTTGTGGGCATTTGGGGTTCGTCGCTACATCTTAAAAGGATGAGAACGTTTGACACACAGTACAGTAACAAACTGATCTAATCTAGCAGCTAAACTTTATAAGACAGTGTTTTAAATCCAAAGTTTTGTCTGATTTGATTGCTGAAGCATTCAAAAAAAAAAACACTGAAGACTACCTTCAGGTCATTTGATAGATGTGTGATGAAGCAAGAATGTGGTCGGTTTAGGGCATGGACAAACAATGGTCTGATTTAATTCATTGCTTTTACATAAAAGGTGGTTTAGTTTAGGTAAGTTTTAATATGCATTTTTTATATACAATTAAATGGGCAAAAATATGTGCAAGCCTGAACATCACACTTATATGTGGTTCTTTTTACAAACCGTTGCCAAAAAAGTTAGAAGCGCACTCAAACACACACACACACACACACACACACACACACACACACACACACACACATATATAAAATATCATTGTATGCTGTAGCTTTCAATTTTCCTTCACTGAAACTAAGAAGTCCAAGCCTTTTCAGAATGTGAGCTCCATGAAGACATGATTCTGCCAAAGCTGGAGTGGAAAAACTACATTAAAGTCCATTAATTACTTGACTACATGTGAGAAGATTATGTAATGTTCAGAAAGCACATATGGATGTGATGGTGTCTATAAACTCATGTAAGTAACACTGGCGTGTTTATAAAATCTTGTCTCATCCACATTAATTAAACTAGAGTAACATTATTGGTGAAACCAGACAAATCATAAATTCATTAGCAATCCCACATAGAATGTAAAATCTCTAAAGTGCTTTCCAATCCCATAGACTAAAACATGATGTAATAAAGTGTGGCAGATAGCTAGTCCAGTACAGTGCATTAAGACAGAAACTGTACTCATACACCAAATCAAATCAAATTTTATTTGTCATGTACACATACATACAGGGTACGACATGCAGTGAAATGCTTTTTGCAACTGTCCAGTATATAGGCATAAAAAAGGGAATGCAATTTTGGAATAAAAAAATAAACCAAAATCCAAAGGAGATAATAAAATAATAAAGTATAAACTATATAAAAACTATATAAACAAACTATATAAAATATGCAAATATAAGTGGAGAAATAATGTATATACGTAGTATGCATAAATATACTTATACATAAATGTTTATGGTTTTTTTTAAAGATTGTCCTTAAAGTGTCCAGGTGCAGTATGGTGTGTAAATGGTGTATAAAGTGGCACTGTGCTGTGCAAGTCAAGAGTTAAAGTGACAGTGACAGTCCAGAGTTAAAGTGTCAGTACTGATACCATAATACTATAATACTATACTATATACTGATACTATAATACTGATTCACTGTGTAAGGGACAGTTTGAATGTGTCACAGCATCGTAGCACAAAGTATTTACATTCTTGTCAAATTTAAGGAATTCATTGGCCAACGTTTGGCTATGACCTGTGATGTTCTCTTCTCATACTTTTCGTATCGTTTTTTGATTTTATCTTGACCTGTTTACCATGAGCTGACTGTGTGTTGCGTTAGCTGGAGAGTAATACGCTACACAGACTTGTCAGTGTTTTTGTATGAAGGCAGCATGTCTTCTGTAACTTCTAGTAAAGGCTGATGGATGTTGTGAATCCGGTGGAAGGATTTGCAGCGAGTAACATAATCTAATAACATGGAAAATATAAGTAGCATGTTAAAGGTTTTGCTTTTGCATAGTGTCAATCAATAGCGAAAAGGAGAAGGTTTGTTGAGCACCAATCTACAAAAAAAAATTGCTCTACTTTGATCATGTATTCTCAGGTCAAGAACCAAAGCTAAGAAATTGGCCATTTCTGATTGGTATAAATACAGAGAGCATTAGTATTTCATGTGTTGTGCTACAGAGTGTACTCAATGTTTTTAGTTAGCACACCAAACAAATGGTTTTGCAATCCTTGGAACATGGTGAGAGCAGATAATTTTCTGATATAAAGGTCAGAGGAGAGGATCGTACTGCAGAAGTCCAGCCAAATCGATAAGTAACACTTTTTTACACAGCAAACCGTGTAGCAGACCGGCATAATATGAAGTAATAGGTCTACGTTGGCTGAGCTCAGGAGGCTGAAATGCAGGGATAATGTTTATTAAAGTTGTCAGTGAAATCACATGCTGAATTCACACTCACAAACAGATCTGTTTCTCCCACACATCGCCGTCTACAGTCGAAAAGCAGTGCGAGCTGGAAATCTGTCACTGCGTATGGTTGCCTTGGGCTGGCCATCAAATTTGAGTAAACAGCATTTCTATATCGTGATCTTTACTGGGGCTTCCAGGCGATCCAGATTATATTATAATACCTGAAGTGAAATGTTGTAAGCGGTAACAGACTAGCCTGTACAGGTATGAATTTTTTATGCAGTTCCACACCCAATATAATTCCAGTACACTTCCAGAACAAATCAGTGACTGAACACTGTGCTGTGTTTCTGTAGATTAGCTACGGTTAGGGTTGGGTATCAAAATAAATTTTCCGGTTCCGATTCCGGTTCCAGTTCTGCCTTACGTTTCCCGGTTTTGATTCCGATTCCATAATAAAAGAAATGTGAAAAATAATGCACAGTGCTTAAACAAGTCCATTTGTGTTTATTAACCACGCTTTAAATATTTTAAACAGAGCATTTCAATTCATATCAATTTAAATTTAAATAAATCCAACATCAAATTTAACATCCAGAATTACAACTTAGCAAAACAGCAATTTTTCTGAAGTAAAATTAACATGTCTGCTTTCTCTGGGAGAAGACAAGACCTTTCCTGGCTTATTGTATCTCCAGCTGTGGAGAAAACCCTCTCAGAGGGGGTAGATTTGCTTCACTGTTGTAGCTTTGGAAATGAATCCACACTTTAGACTTTTTTAGACATGTTTAACACAAAGCGTACCTCAGCACAGCAGCGCGAGTGACTGATTTCTGTGGTAAGCTGCGTTAATTTGCTTGCGTGACTGTAAACAGTGTAAACAATTAATATTCATGAGGTAAGACGTAGCTATTTAAAGTGACCGCTCCCAGCTCTTTGCCCGTCATCGCATCGGAACCGCGTTTGGAACCGAAACTTGAAAATTCCGCTCGGTTCCGGTTCCAGTTGAAAAACAGAACCGGTTCTGAATAAGAACCTGAATAAGGTTCTTGGTTCCCAACCCTAGCTACGGTATAGACTTAACCGGGGCGACATCAGGGATAGACTTTGAACTCAAGACATGATCACTAGAAGTTGGCCTCATGGAAAAAACAATCATCATGAGCCTCATGAGCTCGAACAAATGTCTTGAGCTTCAGGGAATATTAAAAAAATCTAAATTCAAAGTATTTACAATGAGAACATTTGATGTATCCTACATGGAAATATGTTAAAAACCAAGTATGTTATATATCATTATGACAAATGAAAATAAATGGTGGTAAATTTTTCGGAAGTAGTAGTTCAGTGGTTAAGATGTAGGACTGCTGATTGGACTGTGACAAGTTCGAATCCTAGGATCACCAGGCTGCCACTGATGGGCCCTTGAGTAAGGCCCTTAAACCTCAACTGCTCAGTTATATGAATGAGATAAATACATAAGTTTCTCTGGATAAGTTCCTCTGCCAGCATCTTGAATGTAAATATTATAGGACTAATTATTAGTACAGACATGAAACATTTTATCCATTAAAATAAATCTTGATTGAGTTATATAAATGTCTGCTGAAATTGAATCTGTACAGTGAAAGCAGCAAAATCTCAAAGCAATATAATCTCAAAGCCAATCACCTTAAAGATCTTTGAGTAGACATCTTAAACTGAACGTATGTTTAAACTCAACTCCAAAGATCCTTTTATCATATTTGCATTGCACAACACAATAATTCTATATACTTCAAGTTCAAGTTCTCTTTATTGTCAACTCTTTCACATGTACAGTACATACATAAGAAAAGAATTGAAATTTCTCTCAGTCCCAAGGTGCAAAACAATATACTTTAATACTTTATACTGTTTTGAAGGTTTTAAAGAACAATCGATGAAGCAGGGGGGCATCTTTACAAAAATTTGAAATCATTTCAGGTCATTTTGATCATTCTTCTTTAACTCAGGATATATTTGTAACTGTACATGCTGTCAATCAGGTTGTGCCGCTTATGTATATCTAATGCAGTAGTTCATTCATAGACTGAATACTTTGTTGTAAAACTGACCTGACTAAGGAGGCAGCAAAAGAGAAGAAACACAAAGAAGAATGAATCTATTAAAAACAACAAACAAAATCAACCCTCCACAGAGAGGGGGAAATAATTAAAATAAATAAATAAGAATGAAAAATACAACCAAATATTGCAGAAACAACATCCAACATGGCTGTTCTCAAAGTTTTTGACAAGTGCCTTCAATTCAGTAAAATAAAAGAAAACAGTAAGTTTAATTTTGGACGTGATGGTTCAGTGGTTAAGGCTTTGGGTTACTGATCAGAAGGTCGGGGGTTCAAGCCCACAAGCTGCTGAGACATCAACATTGGGTGTTAAGGCCCTTAACCTCACCTGCTCCAGGGGCGCTGTACTATAGCTGAAACCTGAGCTCTGATCCCAGGCTCATAATAACCTGGGATATGTGAAAACCTAAAACATTTCACTGCGTGTTGTATGTGTATATATTTTTTGTTTATTCTTGTAAGTTTTTCCACTGTTATAATGTTGTTGTTGATTTTTTACACATTAGTTAATAGATGCACTTATAACAGTGTAATAATGACTCATATTGCTTTAGTTACAATAAAGATGATAAAATTGTCTTGTTTGTTCAATCATATCAAATCATACAGACTTATTGTCACTTAAGGACCTGTGCCTTTTTCTAGATTGCGTCACCGAGTGATGGGTTTAGACATTTGGTACCATACCACACTTGCACATTCATTTTATCCAGCATATTTTATTTAGGTTCAGGTTTGCTGAATGAAATGAAGGAGAAGGTCATATTTGTTCTTCAGGCTTCATAAGAATAGGTTCTTCTTCACTGACACTCGAGACTTGACACTCTAGAATCAACTGGGATTTTAGTATTTAAAGTTTCTGACAATGTTCATTCTCATTTCCAGGACATTATGAACAGCGAGAAGAGCTACGACTCTCTGCCCAACTTCACTGCTGCTGACTGTAAGTTCTCCCCCTGTTTTGCTTTTGCCAATTCCCTGTGAGCCTCTGAAGTTGATTAACTATTATGACTGACCTTCTCATGCTCACTCACATGGCCACAAGCCAAAAAGAATGTGTGCCAGTTTGCATGCAGTTAGATGTAGCAGTAACTAAAAAGCCAAGCTTTGTAATATATCTACGGAAGTCCTAAGAGGCCATGTATTATTTTTTCCTTCTTGATTTGTCGTGATAAAAACGTAATTTTCTTGTGATCTCCTCATGTACTTTATTTTTAACATGTAGTGGATTAGTAAAATGCTAAACCTTTATTCTCATAAATACTGTCAATATTTTTGTCACGCATTTATTAAAAAATTATTGTTTTGTATTAATTTATTGTTCTGTGATGTAAGAGCTTACAGATGTTCGCTTTCCTCTTTCACCGCGATTAACGCTAAGTATCTGAAAGCCGCCCGTACAATGTACGTGTGGCTAGTTTAACTGTGAGACACTCAGTAACATTCAGAAACAGCGGCTGGATTAACCTTAGCAGGGTCACCATGTTGTGTTTGCCTATAGATTGAAGACATCACAGCCTCCTTCTTAAGTGTCGGACACTTATGTGGAAGTTGTCAATCACATGAGAGCCTGATCGAAGGAAAGGCGCATGCGATCAACCATGATGCTGCGTTACTGCTAAAATGTAGAACTTAGAACCAAGGAAATTAGGTAGTGATCACGACAAAACAACTTTTGTTATGTCGGGATCATGAGAAAATTAAGTCGTTATCACGAGTATTTTTTTTTATGTCGAGATAATGAGAAAACGGGAAAAATAAATAAGGCATGGACTCTTAGGACTTCTGAATATATCCTAGCAGCGAATATATTTTTTTAAATAGCTACATTCTCATGCACTATAAATTATACATGAAAAGGGATGGGCAATATGATTGTCAAATATGTTCTTATTTTAACCAGTATGTTTCATGATATGTAGGATTGGTAGGAGAATTCTAACCAAGCAGTATTTTATTCAATATCTGTAAATAGAAATACAAAAAATTAACTAATCTTATCAGTAAAATGTTAGAAAATGTTTTTTTTTTACACAGTAACAGCCTTATATAAGAAAAGTGGATTGTGGTGATGTGTAATACATCATGATGTACATTATATTGTTGTGTTGGTAAAGTACAGTGGAAATATATTTCAAAAATGTCTGATCACGTTTATGATCTAGCAACCAACAACATCGACGTGACTGCAGGTGTGTGTGTGTGTGTGTGTGTGTGTGTGTGTGTGTGTGTGTGTGTGTGTGTGTGTCAGGATGAGTCATTTTAAGTTGCTCAGATCTGAAACTCCACCAGGATGGCTCAAAGAGCAGCTGTAAAAACAATACAGATAAAAGGAGTATCAGAATCAGTTGCATGTCATTGAAGTAAACAATGGCAATGCCTTTAATGCTAGTGCAAGTACCCCCCCCAGCTATCCATCTCATTCACAGAACTACCACCTGGGGAGGCTGAAGGTTAACATGTCCTTCCCTAACACGTAAAGCCTAGTTCTCATGCTGCATCACAGCAGTAACACAGTCAGTAGAAAACACTGTCTGCTCTCTTCCACATACATGAGCTTAAAGATGCCCCTGATTGGCTATGATTGACAGGTGAGAGACAGAGAGAAAGAGTATCTGTCCTTCTAGCCAGAGATCACAGCTAATTTTGTTGATGGCTCCTGGCTGCAGATACTTTTCTGTTGCATCCCCGAAAAGTGCAGGTAAATTGAGCTACTGAGTCATGAGCCTTGCAAGTGAGTCATGCAGGGTTCTTAAGTTTGTGATATTTCTTTCCCCATTTTTATCAAAACTTTTTTTCCATTTTAAATGTAATTTTTTTCGTCATTTTTTATTTAACTTTTGATGTTAAACATTGTGACTGACAATTTTACAGTTTTTATTTAAATACCATAATGGGACGAGGGAAAACTGAGAAATTTGTTTTATGGTTTATATATTTAGACAGCAGTTACTGATTTGTCCTGATCAGGTTCATGGTGGATGTGTAGTGTATCCTGGGAACCATGGATGGGACATACACACGCCCATACACACTCCCATACAAGCGCCCATACACACGCCCATACGCATGCCCATACACACTCCCATACACGCTCTCATACACTCTCATACACTCCCGTTTACACTCTCCTACACTCCCGTTTACACTTTCCTACACTCTTATTTACACTCTCGTACACTCCCATTTACACTCTCGTACACTCCCATTTACACTCTCGTACACTCCCATTTACACTCTCGTACACTCCCATTTACACTCTCGTACACTCCCATTATCACTTTAATAAACTCCCATTCACACTCCTATTCACACTCTCATACACACGCTTTCACACTCATTGACACACTCACTGACAGTTAGAGGCACTTGAGAGTCAAGTCCCCAGGGATTGAACACAGAATGGTGGAGCTGTGAGGCAACACTGCTATAAAATATTCATGCATATTAGTTATTTATATCAAATTAAAAGCCCTGAACTGTGAGATGTTTCGAGCTCAGTAAACAGCAGGGAATCTGTTGAATGACAATGTCAGCATGCATGCTAGTGATTTAGACATTCAAGCGACCTTTGTTGGTTTTAGCCCTTATGCATTACCTTGCTGTAGGAGCCTCATTAGACAAACTTTTGTGTTTTTTGTACTAATATTTGATGGGTTGTGGGACAGAAAAGAAGAAAACAGCTACAACCTTGGTGAAGTGGTATAATATTGAATGAAGTATGTGTGTTAAATATTGTAGTGAAGAACCTAGTATTTGTGGTTTAATTGCCAAGACACAAAGATCATGTGTAAAGATGTGTGTGTGTGTATTGACTGTTTATATAACTCTGAATTCATGCAGGGTGTTAAAAAAGGCTCTGGTTATTGAGGTGACTCTGTGCTTTTCAGGTCTGAGGCTTCTCGGCATTGGGCGAAACCAATACATCGATCTGATGAACCAGTGCAGGTCATCCAAAGTAAGGAAGGAAAAAAAGAATCTTTGATGCACCTCAATCTGTCACGGTGCTTTCATGTTTCTGCAGCTATGTTAATGAAGTGTGTGCAAAGCTCTCGTAGGATTTTCAGCATGAAAATCGTCAGATGGTCTTTAAATCTGGCTGTGTTAAAAGAACTCAGAGGAGAGCACTGTAGCACTCCTCAGAGAGTCATGCCTTGTAGATGTAATGAAATTCACGTGCTCTTGCCTAAGCAAGCATCTGTCCCTGACCAGAAATTTTTTCGAAGAAAATCAGCAAGGGATCTTCTGCCAGCCAAACCAGTGGAGATCTCAGTGGAGCCATGGTGGGTAGCGCAAACCGGCTACATCACCGAAGATGACATAAGGGTAAGTAATCAGAAAACAATCTTTTGAGCACCAGATTAAATGTTGCATAGTTTAAAAAAAAAAAAAAAAAACCCTGACACCTGCTGTAGAATAATAATGCTGAAATTATTTAAAATTAGTCAAGTACTTGGACACAATGGCTAACATTGGAATTTTATTTTTACTGTGACACAAACGTGAACGAAAAAACAAACATTTGTTGGTTGCATTCCTAGTATTTACCCCTGGATCAAGAACCACCTTTTATTGCAGTTGTATAGCTGCATGTCTTATGGGATGTGTCTCTATCAGGTTTGCACCTCTGGCCCTATATATTTGCCCATTCTTCTTGGCAGAATTGCTTAAGATCTGTCAGATTAAATGGACACCGTTGGTAAGCACTAGTCTTCCAGGGAGAGGGAGAGAGACAGAGAGACAGCGAGACAGAGACTCCATCCATCTTTTCAGTTTTTCAGCACATGCTAATAAAATACATCCCCACCACATGGTACAGTACTACCAACACCATGCTTCACTTCAGGGACTCACTGAGTTCTTACTGTGATGTGCTGTGCATTTTTGGTTATTTGTGAACATGAGATATCTTACGGATTATCT
The DNA here is from genome assembly GCF_022655615.1 of Tachysurus fulvidraco. Taxonomy (NCBI): domain Eukaryota; kingdom Metazoa; phylum Chordata; class Actinopteri; order Siluriformes; family Bagridae; genus Tachysurus; species Tachysurus fulvidraco. The sequence continues at coordinate 9,072,388 of NC_062524.1, read as the reverse complement.
ATCTATCTATCGTTATTTACTTTTATTATTTATTTATTTTATGCTTTATTTATTTGTTTGTTTGTTTGTTTGTTATAAACTTCCACTTTTTTGATAAAAGCCCTGCTCTGTCTATGGCTGTTCTGTGAACAGTTTCTTTCATCTGAGCTTTAGATTTCTCCAGCCCCTTTATAATTATCCTTGGCCTTTTAGTTGCATATCTGACTAATCGTTTACCTTTGCTGGATGACCTTTTCTAGAAACAGCTGCACTTAGCCTTTTCATTTAATTTTTTTATTTTTTTACATTTTTTTAAAGCAAACCGTGATTGATACATGACCAGAGCTTTGTGGTAAACATACCAAACTTGTTTTATTTACAGCTCCATTTTTTGCATTTCATTAACCATCCTTTCAACCAGCATCATCACCAACTATCGTGCTGTCAGCTGGAGATTATTTTTTGTTGACAATTTTCAACTCAGCATTGACACTGAGGTGTTTAATAAGCTGAGAATTTCTGATCCGCTGGTTACACTCCTACCAGCACCACACAACACCACATCAATGTCAGTGCTGTGCTGAAAATGATCCTGTTTTGGTCTCTAGTGGCTGATACGGATCGTGTCTACCTAAAAAATTATCAATATGGAGGTTTACCTGATAAAACACAGTAGGTGTATAATTTCATTGTATATACAAAGTCACTACACAGTTGTTTCTTTGCACCATAATGCATATTACGTTAAGTTTATTCAATTTTTAATTATCCCACTTGACCAATAGAAATATTCTAAAATGTTTCGAAATTTTCAGCCTGAACGTATTTACACTTTAAAAACTCAGTTTTATTGGGCTTTATTTTTTGTCTATATGGAAACAAATCCTGTCCCCCGAGCTCTCAAAACAGTCCTTTATAGTTGCTCATCAGTCGTGGTATTATTCTAAGTGTCACTGTGTCGGATGATTACAGATCTGTTCTACAGCGGAGAAGAGAGCCATTGATAAGATGATTGATTCCGGACCCCAGCTGGCTGGATCTATGGAGTACAATGTGGTTCTCAGTGAGTGTCATATCCGGGAGGCTCGCAGTCAGTCAGATGCTGACAGGAATTCAGCTAAATAAAAAACAGTTAAAAATAATGAGACGTGTTATGATGGCATGCAGTAGATTGAGCTGTTCATCATGCAGCCTGAATAAAAGCTAATAGCAAAAGCAAAGAGAAGTGTTGAGAGTACGTATGAATAGTTTAAGTGCAATCCATACTCTGGAAAATTACTGTGGAAGATGCGTGAATGACAATTTAGGTATTCATTTGGTTTGTATTACATGTGATGGTGTAATGTGACATCAAATTTCATGCTTGTTTTTTGCTCTTCCCATTCAGGTCTGTATAACCGGGGCTTTATATATCTTGATGTACCCATATCTGATGATAGCTGTATATCAGGTATGTACGTTAGTTAACAGTTCAAAAAATAGCTTGTTCCTGAACTGTAGAAAAGTTAGGGAGGTCTATTTGGAGTCCATGAAAGCATTAATTTGGGTGTGCTATAGGATGGCATAAGCTTAAATGCTGTGACATAAGCAGCAGATCCAGAAGCAGTAACTCAGAGGCCTTCACCCTCCCCAGATCGTACCAAGGACCCATTTAGCTAGTGGATTTAAACTGGCTTTAACCAAATCCAGACAAAATGTGATAATAATAATAAAAAAGTTCCTCTTTCCTTTGCTAATGTGCTCTTGGACTATACATGAGTCATAGGCACATCCATGTGTAGGTTTAAAAGTTTTTAGTTCATCCCTGCCTGGAACCATTTTAGCAACTGTTAGCAACTGTAATAGTGGCTAAGTGGACCATTAGTCCCTAGCGGAAAAAGAGTAATCTCACCTCCATTTGGAACGATTCCAGAGAAAACATTTGTGCTGATGCTTTTGCTTTTGGTCCTTTCACAGTGCCACCTCTGGAGGGGTTTGTCATGAACAGGGTCCAGGGCGATTACTTCGAGACTCTGTTGTACAAAATCTTTGTATCCATTGATGAGCAGACCAACGTGTCCGAGGTATGTATGTATGATATAGATAGATATATTAATAGATCTTGTATGTTTTTCAACTCGCTTTTTCTTATTTATATCGTCAGCTGGCGAATGTGCTGCAGATTGACTTGGGCCTGGTGAAGGTATGTGTTTCAAGCTCAGCTTTCATACTTTGTTAGACACACAGTTAAGCCATTCTTAGCAACCGACAAGACAAATTCTACATGCACTATTGCTGCACCATTATATTTTCTGAACATGGTGCACTTTTAACTTCTGCAGAAGAAATAAATCTCATTTGATGAGATCAGTTTCTTTCCCCAGGCAATCACCCTGATCAACAACTCACCATAATTATATTCACTGCTTCTTATCATAAGTACTTCATTATCACGACTGTCAGTCATCAAATCATCTGTATATTACACACTACTTCCGCTGTATATTGCACACAAAGCATAATATTTCACAATATTATTATTTGCACTCCCACACTTTATGTACATTCCTTATCGTTCATATTCTATATTCATATTTTATTCATTCTATATTCATATTTTATACTCATTCTGTCCATATTGTATCTCATCGTCTGCATTGTTTTCTTGTATAGTATAGTGTTATTTATGTCTGTACCTGCTGGAACCAAATTCCTTGTGTGTGTCGACACACTTGGCCAATAAATCTGATTCTTATGTTAGGAAATGAAACGAAATATTTTTTTGTAGACATTACTGCCTAATCATCTGACATAATGTTTAGCATGGTTGTTGTTTTTGGTACATCGTAATTGTAGCCTGATTCTTTTTCGTAATTAAAGAGCTCATTCAAAAACTTGAACTTTACTAGTGAATTTATTTTTACTCAAGGCTCCCACTACAATTTGACTCTATCTTGATATTTTCTTCGGATGAGCAAACTGTAACCGTTCGTTTCCTTCGGTCATCTAATCCCATTAGTTTGAATTCGTTTATTCACATCCGTTGATGACCATGCATATGAATAAATGTCACTGTAAATTAGTTCCAGAAAAAACCCACATGCCTTCCGAATACTTTAAACCTGGGAGTACGAACACATTGGATGCAGTCTACACATGTAAACCATATGCAAATGAAGCCGCAGGATTTCTCTTATTCACAGTATCCCATTGCGCGAGCACAAACGGAGAAAACGGTCTTCAGCCGAATTGCTGCCTGACCCACTTTTCTCTGCAGCATTTTACATGTTTGAGGAGGCAGTGCAATTTTATCTCTGTGTGAATGTTCTTGACTTTCCCCCTTTTTTTTTTCTGGCATCATTTCAGGGAGGTGGTTTTCTGATTGCTATGATGTACAAAGCGAATTTCATGAATAACAGTCACTTAAATGCCCGAATGTGCTTTGCATTGATGTATCTTGCTTACACTGAGACGACAGAAAGACGTTGATGTTATCACATGAGTCGTTTGTGTTCTCATTATTACAAGCATTTACACCAGTATTCTCTGGAATTATTGTAAAGTCTCGGTTATCTCTTTCGGACGGTTATTGCTGAAAATGCACTCTTAGCTGTGTGTCTTGATTGCAGAATGCTGTGTCCATGTACTGCCGACTTGGTTTTGCCATCAAGAAAGGTCAGGTGATCAGCCCTGACCAGCTGCACCTGTCATGGAAAAGCGCTCCCTCTGTCAACAGACTAAAGTATGGCAACTGATTGTGTTTCTGCATGACTTACATTTACATTTTGTAAGCTAGGGCTGAGCACAATTTGAACTTCGTGTGTGAAATGTGTGTGTGTGTGTGTGTGTGTGTGTGTGTGTGTGTGTGTGTGTGTGTGTGTGTGTGTGTGTGTGTGTGTATGTCAGGGGCACTATGGACCCTCAGAAGATGCTGCTGTCCTGGGAGGGGAGCAGTCCGGTAATGGAGGCTGGTTCCTCTGCTACAGACACAGACACCACCAGTTTGGAGGACCAAGGTAAGAGGATGCTATTCAAGGACTAAGACTATGTGGGAAAACATCCACATCCACAACAAGCACTCAATTACACAAACAGTACCAAGAACTAAGAGAAATTTTTATTTCTATTACAGGGAAGTTTATTTATTTATTTATTTATAAATTTATTTATTTGATGATAATAATAAAAAAATAAAATGTATTTATTTTATTTATTTTATGACCTGAGAGTACATGAAACAAGGTCCTGTTAGCCGACATACATGCCATTAGGTAAATCCAAACATATTGTATTTGGTATTTCTTAAATAAAGTGTACTGTTGAATTTAATTTTAGGAAATTGTTTTATTATTTTAATACCATAGCGATTTTCCAACCCTTTTCCAACCCTAGCAATTTTAAATTTTTTAGTAAATGTCCTATTGTGTTTTTTTTTTAACTATTTATAGTTATGGAATATTAGCCATAACATTAGTTATCAGTTATCACTCACATTATAGCAGCTATAGTTCCACTTCTCTCTCACGTTATAGCAGCTATAGTTCCACTTCTCACTCACGTTATAGCAGCTATAGTTCCAGTTATCTCTCACGTTATAGCAGCTATAGTTCCAGTTATCTCTCACGTTATAGCAGCTATAGTTCCACTTCTCACTCACGTTATAGCAGCTATAGTTCCAGTTATCTCTCACGTTATAGCAGCTATAGTTCCACTTCTCTCTCACGTTATAGCAGCTATAGTTCCACTTCTCACTCACGTTATAGCAGCTATAGTTTCAGTTATCTCTCACGTTATAGCAGCTATAGTTCCAGTTATCTCTCACGTTATAGCAGCTATAGTTCCACTTCTCACTCACGTTATAGCAGCTATAGTTCCAGTTATCTCTCACGTTATAGCAGCTATAGTTCCAGTTATCTCTCACGTTATAGCAGCTATAGTTCCACTTCTCACTCACGTTATAGCAGCTATAGTTCCAGTTATCTCTCACGTTATAGCAGCTATAGTTCCAGTTATCTCTCACGTTATAGCAGCTATAGTTCCACTTCTCACTCACGTTATAGCACCTATAGTTCCAGTTATCTCTCACGTTATAGCAGCTATAGTTCCACTTCTCACTCACGTTATAGCAGCTATAGTTCCACTTCTCACTCACGTTATAGCACCTATAGTTCCAGTTATCTCTCACGTTATAGCAGCTATAGTTCCACTTCTCACTCACGTTATAGCAGCTATAGTTCCAGTTATCTCACACGTTATAGCAGCTATAGTTCCAGTTATCTCTCACGTTATAGCAGCTATAGTTCCAGTTATCTCTCATGTTATACCAGCTATAGTTCCAGTTATCACTCACTTTATAGCTGCTATAGTTCCAGCTATCACTCATGTTATAGCAGCTATAAACAGTTAATTCCCTCATCAGTCTCTTTTCCCCTCACTCTCTATTATAAAACGCAGCTTCTGGTGTTAACAAGAAGCCAGAATAAAACTCCAGTCCTTTCCAATGCCTGAAATCTGTAAAGTTTAATATTTAAATTCTAAAAGCAACTTTCTCTTATTTTTAACCAATCGTACCGGTTGTTAATATAGAAACAGTAATTTATTAACAAGGAGAGAATTAATATCAGAGACTCGTTAAATGAATCAACACCATCTGACCAATCAGAATTGAGCATTCCAGGGTCCTGTGGTATAATTTCAAATAGTGAATGGATTATTTTTCATATCCTGCCTGGCGTGTCAGGTATAAATAAGTTGTTTATTCTGACCTCATAAGTCACATTTGTTTGTATTGTTTGCTCTTTCAGATGCAGCGAGCACGAGTAGTTTAAATATTCCTGCGGCCCCTACAAAGAGAATCGCCTTCCTGTTCGATTCCACTCTCACAGCCTTCCTCATGATGGGCAACCTTTCCCCTGTGAGTTTATCTTAACAATTCTACCTAACAAATATCAATTTACCTGAATTACATTTACTCATGTGGATCTTGATACAGTGAGTATTTTCACCTCACTTCAATTTTTATTCATATCTTGGGAAAAATTGTGGGCAAATTCTTTGAGTTTTGCTGTTTTGAATGTCTGCACGTAGAATATTTGGATGTTGAGTCAAGAAAAGATAAATAGTGAATAAAAAAATTTAAAACACAGAATGAGTAACATTCATTAATGCTCATGTAGCTGTAACTGTTTCAAAATGGCCTGAACAAACACTGATATGCTAAATAAAATAAATAAATAAATAAATAAATAAAAGCCTAAGTTCTCAGGAATCCAAAACAGAGAATATTAAGAAAAGCCTTAAGGATTATTCAATGCTGCTTAACTCAAATGTTTGGTTAATTTTGTTAAATGTATTTGGTTAGTGGCAGTGGTGGGTCAATTGGTTAAGGCTCTGGGTTGTTGATTAGAGGATTGAGGTTCAAACCCCAGTACTGCCAGGCTGCCACTGTTGGGCCCTTGATCAAGGCCCTTGTGCCTCTGCTCCAGGGGTTCTGTATCATGGTTGACCCTGAACCCTGACCCCAACCTCTAAAGTTAGGATATGTGAAGAAAGAATTTCACTTTGCTGTAATGTACATGTGACAAAATAAAGGTTTTCAGGCTTCAATCTCCTTGTACATACGTAGTTCAATAATAGCATGTTTGACATAAAGAAACCGTAGAGGCTATTACCAACACAGGAGGAGGTTTAAAGTTTGGAAGTTTGGAAACTGGGCAGTTAAAGATCGGAAAAACATCATCTGGTCTTTTTTCAGTCTTTATCTGTCCAGTTTGGGTGAGTGTGCCCTCTGTAGACTCAGATCCCTGGCTTTGGGTGACAGAAGTGGAAACTGATGTGGTCTTATGCTGTTGTATCTTGTCTACTTCATGGTTTAACATGCTGTGTGGGATGTGTCTGAGATGCTTTTCTGTAGCTTTCTTGTCCGCTCAAAACAGTCTGACTGAAGCAAACAAGGCATTTCCACCTGCAGAGCTACGGTTCAAAGGACCTTTTCTGAAATCAGCTCATCTGGCATCGACAACTATGAAATGAACCTGTGTCTACATTATTTTTGGCAAAAAAATGACTGATTGTATAACATTACATGACTGGGCAGGTGTCCAGATGTTCCTTATAAAACGTTTGGTGATTGTTTATTGTATACGAAAGCTACATTTCCTGTATTTCTGTTTTTTTTGTGTGTGTGTCTCTCAGAATTTAAAGAGCCATGCAGTGACCATGTTTGAGGTGGGGAAGCTATCGGATGAGACGCTGGACAGTTTTTTGATGGAACTAGAGAAGGTGAAGACTCATTACCATGCACCATTGGAACCGAATGTCTTAACGAGAGACTCAGTCTCATCTTGCAAATCAGTTGAGAAGAGGGGCCACAGGCCGGAAAGCCTGCTGACTTATTATACAGACGCACTCTCCTATTTCCCTTTGGTTCCTCCTTATCACTTATTAAATCATAAACCCGATTTCTGCTTCTGCACAGTATGCACACACACACACACACACACACACACACTCACCTATGTGAACCTATTCTAATTCCCAAGTCTGCGAATTCCTGATAATAATAGTTGATAATATTTTCTGTGTGCGTGTGTGTGTTAAGGTTGAGAGCACTGCCGAAGGAGAAGCTCAGAGGTATTTTGATCATGCACTTACCCTCAGGAACACAATACTCTTTCTGCGCTACAACAAAGAGCTCACTCCTGATCAGGGCCCTGACATACCAAATATAGGTGATCCATTAGAGTTTTATTTTTATTACGTAAATTATTTCCAGATTAAATGTATAATTCATTAGAGGGAATAACAGGAATAACAAGCTGTGTTTATACAATGTTCCAGACTTACCTGTGCATTCGAGTTCATTATATGTGTGTATTTATATATATATATATATGTGTGTGTGTGTGTTTGTGTGTGTTTGTGTGTGTTTGTGTGTGTTTGTGTGTGTGTGTGTGTGTGTGTGTGTGTGTGTGTGTGTGTGTGTGTGTGTGTGTGTGTGTGTGTGCGCTCTTGTCTTTTTTCCCCTCAGGCTTGCCTCTGGACCTCCTCCGATGTGAAAGTCTGCTGGGATTGGATCCTGCCACCTGCAGCCGGGTGCTCAACAAAAACTACAAGCTGCTGGTTTCCATGGCGCCGTTAAGCAACGAAATCCGGCCAATCAGCAGCTGTACACCTCAGGTAGCCCCGCCTCCTTTGGAAACTGCATTGAGATTAGATATTAGATTCATGCTACTGTGTACTTCTATTTGTAAATATGAAACAAAAATCATTTTAGCTCCTGTTACATGACCTACATCTATTATTCAGACATCTACCTACTATCAGTAGGAGTCCCAAGTGGAAGAACAAGTTTTGTATGTCGTTTTCTATTAACGCTGTTTATTTCCAATTATTGAGATGGAGTCAGTGGGAAATCTGAACAGAACTGAATCTAAAGTTTAATTGAAAATCCGCTGCAGACTGAAGAGTTTTTTCTGAATTACATAACGTCTAAGATGCCGATCCTGCCACAGCTTTTTCTACTCCCACGCCACATGATCAAGTGTGTGTTGATTAGCCGGTGGGCTGGACCACGTGTGTTGGCAACATTTTAATGACACATTTTCTAGAAACGTGCTGGATAGTTGTCTGTGTTGCTGCAACTGTGCAATATTATATACATGAAAAATAATACGTAGTGTTGGACAACCATGCTAAGGAAAAATAATCAGTTGTAGCTGATATTTAAATTGCAATTGTAATATTCTTTGTGGAAGTGTGCATAATGTATTAATGAGCCATTACTCACTTTTATCTGGTTACCGTTCCTCTGTTCCACTGCAATGTCACTGTTCTCTGTTTAACACTTTATTTCGTATTCTTATCTTTTATATAAAGGCTGCTGGTGTGATTAATGTATATAATATGGGATGGATGCTGTTTTGTTCGCCAGCACATTGGGCCAGCAATCCCTGAGGTCAGCTCCATTTGGTTTAAGCTGTATTTGTACCATGTGAGCGGCCAGGGCCCTCCTTCTCTGCTGCTCTCCAAGGGTTCAAGATTACGGAAACTACCAGACATCTTCCAGGTAAGTAATACACAGGCTGATCAGAATCAGAATTTGTTATTACTAAACTTATTACTATTATAAATTGTGTATTTTTGTTAGGCTTATGACCGGCTCCTCATCACTTCCTGGGGTCATGACCCTGGTGTGGTTCCATCGTCAAACGTCCTCACCATGTTGAACGATGCCTTGACTCACTCTGCTGTGCTCATACAGGTACAGAACCCAGAAGATGACCTAAAGACACTTCAGTGCAGCAGCAGTGCAGCACTTCCTCTGACATGCCATCTTTCTGTGCTTATACATACAGGGTCATGGCATGCATGGGCATGGGGAAACAGTTCATATCCCTTTCCCTTTTGATGAAGAGGACTTCAAAGGGGGTAAATACCACATCCACAAACACACCTTCATATATCTGACTTCTAAATGCTTTTAATTGTGTCTTCTACCCCCCCTTTCCTAGAATTCTCCTATACCAACATGTGTGCTCACAAGGCCCTGAAGGTCCTGCGTGAAAAAGTGGATCTGGAGCACCAGTGTGGATACATTACAATGTTAAACTGTAACAACAGGAACCGCCGCAGGCCAAGTGACACAGATGCAGTCGGTGAGAATCAGCGCTGATCGTTAAACCGTTTGTTTTGTCCATATATGCATAGGCTAATTAGGAAATAGGAAAAGACCTTTAAGACAATCATTAGCCAATACTATCACCAAGAGCGGCAATTACATTAGAATAAGAAAAAAAACATTTTAATAGGACAGCTTTTTATCTCTAACTCGGTTAGCTTTTTAATTGCTCTTTATGCCTGATTGAATCTGGCTTCAGTAAGAATTGCTGAGTATGTTGTGTGGTCTCTGTGGTAGGAGAACCCGAGTTTGGTACAGGGTTTGACGCCAACGGAAGCAGCGAGTCTTTTGAGCTAGTTACTGAGGAGAACAACGGGGATGGCAGTAAGAAGCAGGGAACAGAGGGTAAGTGTGGAATAAACACACCAGCTCACTACAAAGGTAAATAGAAGACGAATAACTGTTGAAAGGCCTGTTTCTTATTACGAAGGGTCTTCCAGTGAGGATGAGTGGGTTCCTCTGGAGCTGTGCTTTGGAATGCCGCTGTTCAGCTCGGAGCTAAACCGTAAAGTGTGTGAGGGGATTGTCTCACACAAACTCTGCAGCAAAGATAGGTAACTAAAACCTGCAGTGCAAACACACACACACACACACACACACACACACACACAGAAAGAGAAAGAGAAAGAGTGAAAGAGAAAGCATGAGAAAGAAAGTGTGAGGGAGAAAGCATGTGAGAGAGAGAGAGAGAGAGAGAGAGAGAGAGAGAGAGAGAGAGAGAGAGAGAGAGAGAGAGAGAGAGAAACTGTCACATGATTAGATTGGGACATTTTCTGCTAAATGTAGTAGTGAAAACAACCGAGTCTGAATAATCCCATTTCAGGATCTCATTTCATTTTCATTTCATGTGTTACTTATTGATTTGAAAACGCAAAAATATTAACGCCAAGTTTGAACGTATTTTTAATTTAAGATGGGAAATGATTTCTCACTGATTATCAGCATCACCTCTCTCACTCTCATCACCTCACGGCATTTAAACACGAGCCTCATCATCGTCTCTTCACTGCAACCATCTCTGCATGTTGGTGGGAAGATAATCACTGATTAATTTAGTCATTTCTGTTTGCGTCATTTCTTCTTGTTAATCCCTTTTTATTAGGTGATTTAAACACTTTGCTAGCATCTGAGAGACAAGTGTGGCAAACATCTCTTCTCTCTACACATTATGCTATGACGGCAAATTGAGAAAAGATATCTGATTACGAACTAAATGTCTGCTTGATTAAAAATCATTGTCCATTTCACTATGGCACATAACAATCCAAAAACTTAATTAATGTCAGAATTTAATCAAGTTTTAGCCAACTTGGTTAGACTGACAGCTTTTAGCACTGATTTTATTAAACTGACATCATTTTTGCAGGCAGAGAGAAAGGAGAATAAATCGAAACAATTCCACGTCCTTTGGTAAAATGTATTTATGTTTGTAGAAGTTTTAGTAGAAATGTCAGAAAAAGTCGATGCAGGTTTTCCCTGCTTATATACACATAATGATAAGCAATTCTCATAGTAAGTATTAAACTATTGGAATAAACATAAAGGATATTAAAATGATCTACTTCCTCTCTCTACAGTCTTCAGGAACTGCTACATTCCAGTCGAAAGCTGTCCTTGAAAGTTCTGAGTTTTGTCCAATCATTCCAAGTAAGTTTCAATTCAGACAAAACATTGTAGAAATCTTACAAACGTTTTCCAAATTAAACCACGTTGTGTCATTTTATTTGTCAACATTCAACATTTTAAAAATTCTCCATATCCCAGTAAAGCTTGTGGCATCACGTTACATGCCTTTAATGTTATTTGCCATCGACCGGGAAAAGCCTCATTCTTCCGTTTAGTAAAAGAACATTATTGTTCCCTTTGAGATGATATTGCTCCTCTAACATTCACTAGAGTACACGGTTATAGTATGTTATTTGGGACGCAGCTGTAGTCTCTAAGTTCTAATCATTCTAGATAAATAACCTATGAAGATATGTAATTTTATATTACAGAATTATTTTTCCTTAGCAACTTCTTCCCTAGTTGTATTATTCTTTCTTTCTTTCTTTCTTTCTTTCTTTCTTTCTTTCTTTCTTTCTTTCTTTCTTTCTTTCTTTCTTTCTTTCTTTCTTTCTTTCTTTCTTACAGGACTGTAGCTATTCCGGTGACCCGGACAGTGGGGTGTCAGGGCCTCTTTGCCAGCCGCCGGCTGAGACTGGTGTCCCTCTTCCTGCCATAAACCTCCTCTTTAAGGACAGGCAGCTGAAAGAGTGGAGCGGACGAGCCCCGCCTTCCCTCCACCTCTCCACCATACAAAGAGACCAATCCACATAAAACCACCCCCCCACCTCTCTCAAAAACAAATAACAAACAAACAAACATACAAACAAAAAAACATCTACACAATAATCACCTTCACACCCAGTCCCACTCATTCCAACCGAGCTAGCAGTGTTATTATCTTGGCCCTGTTTCTTTCAGCCGAACGTAACACTCTATGCTATTTCAGCGATCTGGACATGATCAGCTGTCACACGGTGCTGAGTTTATTCTGTGTCCAAATACAAAATATTCTCATCTAAGTGTGACGTTGCTTGGAAACGAATAGGACAAGCCCTGTGGTTGGATGAAGTCACCCAGGTCTTTTGTAAGATGCCTATTTGTACTGTCATGTACATGTCGTGTGACCTGATGCATGATGTCATTGCACAAAATCTCAGAAGAAAAACATGGCTTGTGTAGGTGGCCATGAAAATGTTGAGTTTTTTTTTTTAATTGATGAGTTTTTACTTTTGCACAAACTCTGATTTAAACACTCGACGTATTTTTTTAATCATTAACGCATGTTCGTTATTCGAGAGGTTTCAATTCGAGAGGTTTCAATTTCATCATAACTTTTTCACTGTCATCATTTTTTTGGTAGACTGAGCATAGGAGCAAAATATTCTTTCATCTTTTTTTTTTTTTTGGTTGCTGTATCACCAAAGATTAATCTATTCTTTATTTTTTTTAATTGGTATTATTTCAGATGGCAGTTTTAGTGTTATTTTGCAGCATTATACAAAAATTACTCAGTTCCCAGTAAACTGAAAACAACTGCGTGCTTGTGTACTCAAGGATGTGAGACCTTAAGTTTAAGGAATTACTCATTTGAGCCCAGAGTCTAGCTCTTTAAAAAAAAAAAAAAACCAAAACAAAAAAAAGAGGAAAGATCATTCTGTGTAATATTCCTAATAATCTCTTTGGTTATAATAATGTAGCATTGCTACTGTGTTAAATCATGTAGCCAGTCAGGCTTCGTTTCCTTTTTCGAGTTCTATAGTCATGGTTATTAACGATTGCCATGAGATCTTGGTGCAGCATGATGAGTGTTTAGAAACCATTGTGTGTATTGTGCATCGTTCTTGCACTGTTCTACCCCACCTCCCTTTTCCCCCCATGTTCCCTTTCGCTAAAAACCTATTTGCATCCCACGGGAAAACCTGAACTCTGTCCGTTTCTCTGTTCCTAACCCATCCCAGTGTACGAGAAGAACTTGTTAGTTTTCTAATGTCGATCTGCATTTTAGGAACTCTTTGTTGTAGGGTGTTTGATGGGACTGTGAATAATTTTCTTGTAATTAAATGGGTCTATAAGTGACATTCCCTCTCCTGCCACATCCCCCACCCCCAAAACTATATGGTATACCTGTACAAAATATATGATAAATCTAAATAAATAAAAAATGGTGCAGCAATGTTCCCCTTAAAACCCATTTAGACATGCAGTGCTTGTCTGGTGCTGTAATTGCTACTGAAACACAAATGCAGGGTGTCGGCAACGGGTCAGCAGATGATGACGCATAAAAATGCAACAGTCTGAGCAAAGGTGAGAGTAGGAAATGAGAACGGGACTGAATGTTTTTCTCTCTCTGTCTCATCATCTTGTGCCTGAATATTTTCCTTCATTGCATTCAAATGTAATGTATATACATGTGTGGCACTCTTCAGGTGGTAAAATGTGGACAATTTCTGCTATATACAAGCCAGAAAACTAAAGACTGTCCTAAAATATGTTTTTCTTTTTCGATGGGTCTCAAGTAAAGTTATTATTAAAAGTATTATTAAAGTAGTATTAAAATCTGTGTACTACCGAAGATGAAAAAAGAAGAAAATGACATTTAAGGATTCCATTCCATATCTCTGTCTGTCTGTCTGTCTGTCTGTCTGTGAGTGTGTGTGTGGCTGTCTGTCTGTCAGGCAGGCTGGCTGTCTGTGTGTGCGATTGTGTGTGTGTCTGTCTGTCTGTTAGGCAGACTGTTTGTCTGTGTGTGTGTGTGTGTGTGTGTGTGATTGTGTGTGTATGTCTGTCTTTCAGGCAGGCTGTCTGTCTGTGTGTGAGAGTGTGTGTGGCTGGCTGTCTGTCCATCGCAGTGAAATTATTCTTCAACATATCCTAGTTTGTTAGGAATTTGGGGTGAAAGTGCAGTGTCAGTCATGATACAGCACCCTTGGAGAAGAGAGGGTTAAGGGTCTTGCTAAAGAGCACGAAAGGTGGAAGAACTGTGGCCCTTGGGCTTGAAACTGCAACCTAATTAGTGAATAATCACTGCTCCATTTCAAGGTTTAACATAGAAACTTTGACAGCCAGTATCTGATTACAAACTGTTTTCTTCTAACAAAGTGTTCAGGGTAACCCCCACCCCCCACTGTTCCCAGTTTAGGTTTTAAAAGCTCAGTCACACTAACCAGAGAGCAGCCGTGACCGAAGATGTACAAACAAATATATTTGCTTCCTTCAAAGACATCATGTGTAGAAAAACCCAGTTTTGGCCAAGTTTTCCTTTGGATGTTTTCCAGAATCCAGGCTTGGCGATTGGAGTCATTACACATTTATCAACCAGCATCTGACTAGACAAGTTAGGTCATTCATATTTCGTCAGCCATTCTGTACGTCCTTGATCATGATAGACATATCTCAAGAGCTGTGTGGAGAAACATTAAACATTGTGCATATGTGTTCCTGCAGACACACCGTCTGCATATGCACATGGCCATCTCAGTATGCTCCTTGTTCAGTGTAGCAGAAACAAGATACACTATGTATAATCATCTTCTCTCACACTTTAGTCTTTGGCTCAGTGTAAAAAAATCAATACAGCAAGGTTGTTCTAGTTATATCTGTGTAGATAGTTGCAGTAAAAATAATCTTTAAAATTTTAAAAATAATCTTTAAAATGTCTTTGTCTTTTTTTTTTTTTTTTTTACTAAAAAATATCAACAGAGTGGTACAATGTGCACCAGGGAATATCAGCACAATAGAGTTGCTTAATTTTCAATAATAGTACAAGCAGCTGTAGTGTTTATTGCTTTTATACCACAGTATTTCATTTTTTCATTTTAATATTTTTTTTCCAACCATTTAGAGATATGTTTGGAAATGTCCAGAGACAAGCACGTTCCTTTTATCACTGTTATTCTAGACATCATAGTTCCTTCAATGTATCTCTCTTTTGCTCTCTTTCTAGAAATTAACAAGACTAAATTAGAAATGTTGAAATTTTGTCCAAAATCATGACATGTACTGGAGACTTTTCTGTGGCACAAAACTTTACAAAGCTCTGACATTGGGGATTCCTCAGAAATGCCTCCTTAGAAAAACCTTCCTAAGATCAGGAGCATACGATTATTTATTTCTTTTTATCAGGAGCATACATTTTAGTGTTAGACATCACTATATAGACCATAACATATTGAGCACATTAAATCAACAGCTGACCAATCAGTGTCAAGAATTCAACAGCACTGTGGTATAAGTAATCTTAATAACACTTACACTGAATTATACTCATTATCGACCGAGACATGCTTGACTCAATATAGACACAAATTATAGTCAACTGCCATATTATTAAACCTGAGCTTCTGTGAGTGGTTTGCCCTTTCATTATACTTAGTGAAGGGTATGTGATTCGTGATTATAGTTCGACTGACCATTATTAAACGAATGAACCGTTGCCATAACAAATGCAACGTTTTTATGGAAAAATCACACGGATAAGGATAGCACAGATATTTTTCCTCCTTTTATTAAGAAAAAGTATGGTGCTAAACACGTGGTGCTAAATACAAAAATGTTTAACCAAATTCTGATTAAAAAATTGTTCATGCAAATGTCAGACTTCCATGCTTATTCTGAGGGTAAGTGAACTCTGCTTTTAACAGTACAGAGAACAGAGAGAAATCACAGTGGCCTATTTAGAATCAAAAGTTAGTGGAGCATAAAACCGTAGGCTAAACACCCCCACAATGCCCTCACTGATGGGACTAACAGGATAGGGACACAATTTTAATTAAGTGGCTAAGCTTGCCAGAAGCAATTCTATTAAATAAAAGAACATATTTGAGCGTTAAAGGGAAATTTTGCACTGAAACACAGTGTTTGCTATTAGCAAAATGTTGCTATTGTTGCTATTAATTGGTATTGCTTGTATTTGTTTATTTGTATAATGGATATTTATCGGGATAGTTTGATTTGGCTTATTTTAATATTTTGCTGGAAACATGGACTTCATCTCTGCTGTATGCGGTCAACAGGTATTTTGTAACAAATAGTCCTCTGTCTCTTTAAGCGAAACTCTCTCCCTCTCTCCCTCTCTCTCTCTCTCTCTCTCTCTGTGTGTGTGTGTGTTTGAGAGAGAGAGAGAGAGAGAGAGAGAGAGTGTGTGTGTGTGTGTGTGTGTGTGTGTACCAGACTGATACAGCCCACAATCTAGCACTGCTGCTGTGTTTATCATCCTGGAGCTAGAGGACAGAAACGTTTCTGTATCATTGCACTGGCTTGTTTAAGACCGACACAAGAGTTGTCCATTTCCGTGGAACTTTTTTGAAGGACTAAATGCAGATTTTCGGTATAAAATTCATACCGATCTCTAAACCATGATGACCGGATATCTAAAAGAATATGGGATATCTAAAAGATCTTGGGATAAAATTAACCCAAAAAGTTATTTATGGGGCGTTTGTATGCGCGTGTTTCGAATGAAATGTGGCTCGCGCATGTCGGTATTTGTGCGCGCGGTTAACAGGTGCAGCGCGCGCTCCTAGTGCTCACTTTCCCCGGTGTTACCGGACACCAGCTTTAGTGCTGATGGGCAACCACGTCGATAAACTCGCGCATCTCAGTTACGCCGAAGTCCCGACCGCGGAACCGAGCGGCACGGACGCCGAGGACGAAGGCGCGCGCATTGGCGTGTCCTACATCTTCTCCACGGACGACGACGACACGTCGGCGGATGACAGGACGGACGACAGGACGCCGCCACCGCACGAGCTCGAATGCGTTGTCTTTCACACTACCGCGTGCGTGTACGAGAGGCGCGCTCACGACTTGCGCGCGCACTCCGCCGAGACTCTGTTGACCAAGTTCGTGCCCGGGGACGTCGTGGAGTTCGTGGCCGTCGGCCAAAGTCCCCATTGGGCTGTCTACATCGGCGACTTCCAGGTAGTCCATCTGCACAGGGCGGAGGTGAAGTGCGGCTCCGTGATGGACGCAGGCCGCGGGAGACGCTGCCGGATCGTTAACCAGCTCTACAAGTACGAGCCGCTGAGCGCCGCCGCCGTGGTAAGAAACGCCACCGAGCACGTGGGAGTGAAGGAGCGCGAGCTGAGCTGGAGGAACTCGGAGTGCTTCGCCGCCTGGTGCAAGTTCGGCAGGAGGGAGTTTAAAGTGGGCGGAGAGCTGCGTATCGGAAAACAGCCGTACAAACTAAAGCTCCTGCTGGACGGTAAACAGGTCCAAGAGCTCGAGTTTCAGAGTCTGGACGACGCGGTGATGGAAAGGAGACGCAGGGACAGGGTTTTGAATGAGCCGGAGGGACAGAGCTGAACACAGGACCACGATTGTGCCCCTTGTATCGTATATTCATCAGTTTATAAACCGCATCACCTGTATGTTCCACATAGTCTTTGTTTCCACAGGTTCTCAGTCCTGCTGGAGGTAAATGATCAGCTGAGTAAATATATATCCATCCATTACTGCACATCATCTGTAATGTAAAGAACTCCAAAGAGCTGTGCTTGGTTTATGTTGAAGACACCGGGGATGATTTCTAACACTTTTTGGACAGCATTTACTAAACTTGTACTTGGACAACTTGTAAACATTTCTGGATACAGTTTGAAGTGCATTTGTTTTTATTTCATAGTGACGCTTCATGTGACTAACGGCCCAGATTCTGAACAGATGAGACACGTTTTAAATATGTTGTGGATAGAATAAATGCATACAGTACCTTCCTGTCTATTCCTTGTTAAACACTCTGTTGATTAAGTGAAAGTGTGTATAAATACTCCCCTTTCTGACCTAACAGCCTTGTCCAAAGTGTTTGGACTGATGTTTTGCATTAAGCTAAACCAATTACATGAGTACACATGATTGGGTGCTTCATCAGATGATATGCTACAGAAGCATAGAAGCAAAAATGTGTTGCTTTTTTTTAACGTGTTTATCGGCTCTGCTTTATCTACTCGGTTCAGTCCACCACAGCACTTTGCTGGTCTTCCAGATGACTAACTACAGCCAAAGGAGCAATATAAGTTTTCTGGCTGTGAGGGACGGCATACGCTTTCTCACCCTGGCGATCGTAGGAGCACTAGACAATGTATGCAGAAAACGGCAGAAAGCATTTTATTACACTGTATTACACTTAAGCAGCATGAAAAGACGCAGTCATTTGGCTATACAATTCTTGGAGGTTTTAGGGTTCCAGTTGGTGGAAATTCACAGGTGACCAAACTGGAGGAGACACACCACACACTACAGGAGTGGGTATGGGTGTGGGTGTGTGTGGTAGCTCAGTGGTTAAGGTGTTGGACTACTGATCGGAAGGTCATGGGTTCGAACTCCAGTTCCACCAAGCTGCGGCTGATGGGCCCCTGAGCAAGGCCCTTAACCCTCAATTGCTCAGTTGTATTTTTTTAAATAAAAATGTAAGTCACTCTGGATCAGGGTGTCTACTGAATGCCGTAAATGTAATGTAATGCATATAAAGCAGAAGGAATCTATAAATGTGGCAAAATGAAGTTTCTTCCAACTAATTATGGATCATTCCTAACGATATGTTATGACAAAAATATTTGTTAGCATGTCACAGGAATCAGTTACGAAAACAGTACAAGTGTGAAACTGAGCCTTTGGAACTAATGTGTAAGTTTTATTGTGATACAATAATCATGTCCAGAACAAAAGTCTCCTCTGTTTGTGAATTAAAGTTAAAAAATATATTCCATATTCTTTGTCAATTAGCACATTTTGCAGACAAGCAAAAAAAAAAATAGGCATAAATGGAAACAGATACATTTTTAAACTGTAGGAATTAATTAACTATGAGTTCATCTGATACCTGAAGTCTTATTTCAATAGCATAATTTTAACATCTTCAAACCTCAGCTTATTTTTTTTGTCATTTTCAGGTATCGGTTTCAAAAAATCATGTTTCAATAAATCTCATTAGTGATTCAGTGAATGTAAACAGAAAGGGTAACTGTTAGGAGGAGGAATAGGACCCCGAAAAACAGGATGTGTATCAGGACCGCAATAAACTTTAAATAAAACACTTTTGCTGTGTAATATTTTACATATTGCTGTAAAGCGATTGATCAGAGTGGCTTTAAATCTGTTTTTTATTTTCAAAACAGACCATTTTACATTTACATACATTTTTCATATTCCATTGTTTTGACTCACAGAAGGATTTTCTGAAAGTAGTCCTAAAGTTTCACAATTCCAAAATCTAATCAGTTCATCTGCAATGTTCAAATAATAATCCCATATGTATCCCACAAACTTTCAACCGCTCGTTCTTGAGATAAATTGAATTTGTTCTGTATCATATGAAATTGGGTCTTGAACTGAAATTGAATTTTATGGTTAAAAGAGAATGGAGTAAGTAAACTGTATGTCAACATCATTTTGATCTTTATGTTCTTTCAGCATGAAATTTCAGTTCTCAAGTTGTAGATATAATGAAATAATAATAATAATAATAATAATAATAATAATAATAATAATAATAATGCTCTATAATGAAATTCAGTTCCAGATGCTTTGATGCAAATTTGAAATAATTACATTCAAATTCAGATATTGCATTTAAATTCAAATTTCTTGTGAAATGGAATAAATGTACTGTCTAAGTTGATGGCAATCATTGTAATATACAGTATGTGAACATATTCTCAGAACCTTGCCCCAGTGACAAGAGAATATCGTGGGCACAGCACCTCGATGTTGTGAGAGTCTATGACTGAGACTAGGCTATTTATGACCTTAAGAAATAGGGTGTTTTGTTGTCCAAGTGTGACGACTCTAGATCTCAAAGCCTCTGTGGGTAAACACGGGTATGCAGGGGCAGAACGACGTAATTACAGCTGCCACCACCGGTGAGTAATAGCCATGCTCAAAGGCAACAAGGCACTCTTTGTGCGTCACTTTAGATCCGGCTCTAATGTCACCACAAAACAATTGCCCCCTAACGAGCGCTTCTTCAGCCAAATGGCGAGCGTGACTGGTGATCGGTGGCAGATTTGTGCTTGTGCAGTGTGTGTAGATTATCAGAACATGCTGGTGATATTGCTCTCGGCCTGAGGGATGGTGCAGGTGCCGCTTTGTTTCCTCTCACAATTGCACTCAGTTATTACTTTGTTCTGCCCTGTTATGACAGAGCCTAAGTGTGGAAAAAGCGTATTCATTGTCTAATAAAATCAACTAGCATACAGATTGATGTATTGAATCTGAAGCGTTTCCTCTTGTTTGGTCTGTGTGTATTTGCGCTGTCTGTTTCTCAGTGTTGAAAAATGAGCTTTGTGGTTACACCAGTGCAGTCTGGAATCCCTGTCTAGAGCAGTGAGTCAGTGGAAGTGAGTCTCAGAGCACACTGGCTGTCACTTTACTATTAGCACAGCTGCATGTTTCCTGTCACACTATGTTCGCTTAGCTCTGGAGAACTCAACCTGGGGGTAAGTGCACAACTATGGCATTTTTTTGGTCTTTAAAGCACATTATAGAACATACAGTATATTTTTCAGATTTGACTATATGTGAGCACACAGGGTAAATTAAGTAAAGGTATGTTTCACAATCTTATGCTGAGCTGCAGGTGAATTCACTGAAACATTCATGAACAATGTGATTGTGTAAAAATGAATGAATTGTGTGGGTATAAAGAAACAGTGAAAACAAAATTACACATTGAAATAAATGTATTACGTGGAAGAAAAGCATGTGGAAATGTGAAATATTAGACACGAATATAAAGAAATAACGTAAAAATTCTCATATACGGAAGTCACCTTCATTCAACTTAACTGAATGAATTAATTGTATGAGGTGGTGTAATGAAAATAAATGAATAATGTGGGGAAAATCACAAAGAAAAAATAAACTAATTCTGAAAAAAAAAAATTGAAAATACATTGATTATAACAAAAAATCTATTTAAAAATGTGAAAATGTATGAAATAATGTCTTTAATCCTTTGTGTAAATTTCACATTTATACGAATCATGTGAATATTGATTAGTGTGATTAGGTTCTTTTAGGGGTCATGATCCCGGCTTATGACTCAGTCTCCTGAACAGCGGCGTCTGGGACCCAGGGGGCCACTGGGGTGAGGCGGGTTCATTGAGCGTCCTTATCTTCGGTCTCTTTGGGAGTTCCGGTGGGAGGCAGAGATATTGGATTTTTATAATATTTAGCACTTGTCTTGACAGGAGGTGTGTCCCCAATGTATCTGCCATCAACTGGGAAACGGCTTATACTTCTGATTATTAGAAAGCTGTTACTGTTCCAATTGAGATTATACAAACCTTATGAAATTCATTTACTGGACATTAGTGGGCGTAGTGCATAGTGTGTAGTATGTCACTATTTAACTAACGCTATCTAGCAGGTTACACACTACGCCTCTCATAATGTGTCGTCTTAACTACATAAATTGAACCATGGGAATGATTTCTGTAGGACTGTTAAAACAATTAAGGAAAGTGAGAGTTATGAGATATCATGGGATGACCTTAGAGGAATAAAATACCAGTGGAGCAAACCAACAGTAAAGAATTGGCCTATAGAAGTTTGAAAATTAACTGTAAATTAAATTTCCCAGACTCCCTCAGTACAGATTTCTTTAAGGAACATTATTAAAATGTGTACAATAATATTTTATTTATTTATTAAAGCTATGGAAATTATTATTCCAGAACTTTCCACCAACACATTAGTTCCAAGCTGACATTAATTAGTGCCTACTTATTTTTGATTTCTTGAGGTTTGAAGTAATTACATTCAATTCAAGGGACCAGGTAAATAGGCTAATAACTATATAACTTTAATAACTCAATAATACATATATGAATGTGGAGGGTGGGTTGTAATTTCCACTGCTGTAGCTAAATTAAAAAAAAAAAAGCTTATGCTTCACAAATCCCACTTACTTTATATTACTTTCCTTTTGTTACATAGATATCTGCCTCAGAACTGCCCCTCAGGCTGTCTCATGATTGGAATATAAGGACAGTGACTATTTTAATATCTTTAGGATAACATTATGATGTCCATTAAATATTTGATATATTGTACACTATATGGCCAAAGGTTTGTGCATCTCGTATCATCACACCCATCCGTGGTTCTTCTCCAAACTGTTAGCACAAAGTTGGAATAATAATTATATAAAATGTTTTTGTATGTTGTAACTTTACAGTTTCACTTCACTGGAACTCAGAGGCCCAAACCTGTTCCAGCAGGATAATGCCACATACACAAAATGAGCTCCATGAAGAGACGGTTTGGCAAGGTTGGTAAAGGAACTTAAGTATCCTACACGGAGGTCTGAACTGGACTCACCCTCAGTGATGTACTGGAACACCGACTGCACCCAGTCCCTCTCACTAAACAGTGTCTGATCTCATTAATGCTCTTTTAGCTGAACGGAAACTAAACTCCACAGCTAAGCTCGAACTCCTATTGGAAATCCTTCATAGAAGAATGGAGGATATTCTAACAGAAAGTGGGGACTATATCCGGAATGCAGCTTTCATCATGGCAAGTGCATAATGGTTTGCTGTTCAGAGGTCAACAAACCTTTGGTCATATAGTTTACATCTTATTATCAGCACAGACCGGTAAGACTTAAATAAAAAATGTTCAGAAATAACCTGTTTTGCCAACTGTTGCCTGTGTTGAAATATGATGGAAATTTTGTCCCACTCATCTCATTATTTTATACCAGTGTTTCCTGATCCAGTCCTCAGGGACCTAAAGACTGTCTCTGCTGCAGCTCCCAACACGGCTGAAGCAAACAAACAAGAACACTGAAAACCTGGTCCAGGTCAGGCCTAGACTTAATACTGTGTAAAAATGTAATCACTGAGGAGTATGCTGATTTTTTTTACCCTGCAGCTGAGTGTGTTAATCTGTGTTAACAATATACAAGCATTACTTTGGCTTTATCTAAAAAAGATTACAAATCTTAACTTAAAAAATCTTACTTCTTACTTCCTGATCAGAGTATATGGATAAATAAAGTTTATTAAAATTAATATATACATACATTTTTCCTTGAAAGATCATGAGATCACTTTAAAAATATCGTATTTTTTTGTATGTACCAAATATTGCTTAAAAGAACCTTTTATTCAGGAATCTTCCATTAAAGATTTGTAAGAAATGTATTTTAGCTCCAGGACATTCATTCAACCCAGACACCTGAATGAATTTGTATTCACATGATCAAGTCACATGTTCAACAGGAAGTTGCATCATCCAAATTTTCCTGAAAAACATTAGAACATTAGAAGTAAGTTCTTTCATTCTTTTCCATTCAACAATTCTGTGATATTCACCTAAGAGTTTACTTTGAATGAACGCTGATAACCAAATTCTAGCTTGTCAACTTAAATATACACTTGTTAATCATTAGAGTGGCATCCATTAGCATGGATGTTGTTTATTGGCTAATTGCTAATTCTTTGTTAAGTCAGAAACTCAACAGTGATTACAAGAACCTGCTATTATAACAGCTATTATAAGAAATGTTTGTTAATGAATGATACTGTTCTAAATATTTCTGCATGATCAAAAATACTGCACTAAGGTCCATGTCCATGTCCAAAGAATCTGGAGAATAAAAGCGAGGATATCATCCAAGATATTAATTTATTATGATCACAAAGACAGCCTGGGTACTATATATTCCAAACATAAATGTCAATTTTTATACTGATGTTTGTGTGTGAAGGACACACCTGACAAAATAAAGATAATACTCAAGGCTAACACAAGGGGAACAGGGCTAAAAAAATAAGAGCAAGAGCAACAGCAAGGGCCAAATCAGTGTGACTTAGTACAATATGTATGCAAAAGTCATATTTAGTCCCCCAGTAAAGTTTTGAAATCATGGAGTCACCAAAATATTATGGACTTTGCTAGCATTTCAGCACCATTATTAATAGCATAGACTTTACTTTATAAGAGGAAAGAAATAAACACTCATTAAAAGCTTTAATCTATCTTACTGTCATTAGGTAGTATAAGAGCTAGTCATTATTTTGGGTGGTTAATTAGTTTTCATTTGCATAAACAGATCATAACACATTCTTTTCTGACATCTGGCTGCTGTCCTGCCTTAGTTCCTCTACAGGTGCCAGACCTCTTTTCCTGCTCCGGCTGTGTGGCTGTCGTATGAAAAAAAAAACCCACCTAATCTTTTCCCCTGCTTTTCAATGGACATGACTGGATATGTATCTTTTAGGTTAAGCTGAAAGCAGACATGATGTAGCCAATGTCATTTATTTTATAGTCTCTCAGTCTATAATATTAATGATGAATCCGGTTGGCTCACAAAATGGCTTCAGTTTTCCTTTGAACACCCAGTACTTCATTCAAAAGAAGAATGCCTGCTGTAACTTCTTTATAATATGGAAAGTGTTCTTTATCTGTAACATGAAAGCTATTGTTGAGAAGCAGCAACACTGGGCACAAAACGTAAGAGATATTTTTCCTAAAAGGCGTATATTTATACAGAATGACTGAATATCCCTGAACCGTGTCCGAGCCATTAAAGACTACAAAAGAGCACTGGCGTGTGTAGATAAGCCACTAATCAAGATAAGCCACTAGCGTTGACATTTAAAGTTTGTTGAACAGAATTGCTGATAGTGTTTGGAAAAGAAAAACAGAAGTCTCGGGTAAGGTTATGTGCTAGTAACTGGAAGATTGAGTTCAAATCAAGTCCTTTATCCTTTATGCTTGGTTGCTTTACTTGTAAGTAGCTTTGGATAAAAAATGCCTACCACATAACTGGCTGAAATGTAAATGTACCGGTGACAACACATTTCCTGACCTCCTGCTTCATTTGCATTCTTCACATTTTCAGCTGCAATGCACTTGTACCAGCATATTTTTGATCACTCTAAGCTTTAGTGCCTGCCAGGTCAGTCACAGCAATGAAAATTCCAGCTTTGAGAGGACTGATTACAATGCTGGGTAAAAGCAATAATAAATACAATGGAAATTCACTGCGTGGGGTGCCAGCAGGATGAAAGCCTTATTCTAACTTGATTACCTCAGGGTGAGGACTTGTAAACCAACTGTGACATGCAGGGATATACAAGTGCTGGAGAATACTGAGGTGACAACCGAAGTCAAGTTTGGGGGGTTTATAAGTAGCAAGCAATCAGTCGCCTTCTAACATTTATCTAAACAACAGTGCTGGCTTGTGAGGTACCTACAGTACCAGAGTGAATTAGACAGAAAATCATTTTTTCAATGTCGCTCACTACACTTCTCAGATATTATGCACGCCTGAAAAATAATGTAACTTCCTTCACATTATTTTTGTCAATTAAATTTTTTTTTTTATTTTATTTTTTTTTAGATTTTTGCAAGTGTGTCATGGAGGTGTAGCATTGCTGGCTCACAGCTCCATTCTTCATGAGCCTGTGTCTTTGGGATTCTTCTGGGCAGGTTTCCTCCTACCGCTCAAAAACATGCTGATCTAGCGAGAGATCTAGCAATAGAAGGCTAAAGAGTGCAAGCTAAACTAGCTATTGAAACCTAGTGAAAATAAGCTGACATTGCAAGAGAAAGGTGACATAGTGTGAGAGAAGTAACCTAGTAAATAAAACCTATATAGTGAGAAAATATAAGGAATTAAATATATGACCTAGAGGGTGAGAGCTGATGGTAGAAGACGGGTAAGCTTGAGATTAAAATGGACTTAGTTAGCAAAAGCTAACCTCACACAATATAACTAACCTAGCAAGAGAAGGCTAATCTAGCAATTGAAAGGTGAGAGAAAATTAACTGTGAATTTTACTAACTTGACCTAGTGAGGGAAAGCTAAGCAATCCTGAACCAAACAAACTCGGTAAAGAATAAAATAATGAAAATTATTTTAATGCTACTGTAGCAGACTATCTATTTAATACTTGCACTATTCATTTATTTAATGTTGTCTCTAATTTTTACTATTTATATTTTTGTTTATGTGGTCACATTTAAGGGCTATTTTGAGCCCTACAGTATATAACACTTTTATATAGAAGCTGTCACTAAAGTGCTCCTTAACTATGTTGTCAACATCAAACTTAATGACCTAGCTTTCATAGATACGTATTGGATTGCTGTAAGTCTTAAAATGCACCTGATGTACAGTATGTGCTACATTCAATCAAAACAGAGGAAGGGATGAGAGTTTTATTTAAAGCTAACTGGGTAAGTGTTTTTGTATCCATGTGTGAGTGTGGCCAAGCAGCACAGCAAGTGCAGTCATGCAGAGTGCAGACACATAAAAGAGCAGAGGAGAGCTTGAGCACAACGATAATCATGTGAGCAGAGAAGTGTGCACTCTGCATGATAATACTATGAGAGATCATATTCATATATGCAAGCATGCATGGAGTTACAACAGAATGCCAACAAATCTGTAATGTAGAACATATCTATCTATCTATCTATCTATCTATCTATCTATCTATCTATCTATCTATCTATCTATCTATCTATCTATCTATCTGTCTGTCTGTCTGTCTGTCTGTCTGTCTGTCTGTCTGTCTGTCTGTCTGTCTGTCTGTCTGTCTGTCTGTCTGTCTGTCTGTCATGAAAGATAAGCACTAATAGTGAGAGAAGTGAGAGAAGGTACTGCTGTAGGTATATTTTTTGGGTAAATACTCCAGCAAATGTATACACAATCCAAGAACCTGAGCCTTGTTTACTGTTTGTATAGAGTATCACGTTATCACCATGTCAGCATGGGTTTTCATCAGCTTTCATCTCACCTCTCAAAAACATGCTAGTAGGAGGATTGGCTACTCTAAATTGCCCCTAGGTGTGTGTGTGTGTGTGTGTGTGTGTGTGTGTGTGTGTGTGTGTGTGTGTGTGTGTGTGTGTGTGTGTGTGTGTGTGTGTGTGTGTGTGTGTGTGTGTGTGTGAGAGAGAGAGAGAGAGAGAGAGAGACAGAGACAGAGACAGAGACAGAGAGAAAATGATAGAGAGAAATTGATGCCATGTGATGGGCTGCTTTACTGCTTTATATGCAGTGTTCCTAGAATAGGCACCAGATCAACTACAAACCTGACTAGAATAAAGTGCTTACTAAAAAAATTAATGCTAAAAAAACCTAACTGTTACAAAAATATGTATTCAATGCTTGAGGCTCTGTCAATATCTCTAACTTCACTATTAATGCACTTCTAATTTGTTATTGGAATCCTGGATATTATGAAACAAATGTTTGCAGCTGTGATAAAGCTTTATTAATGACTTGTCTTGTGGCAGGTCCACAACATCGAACCTAACTACAAAATCAGCTAAATGATTAAAACATTCAGCACCATGTTATTCTAAAATAATTACAACATTGATTGATTGCCATTGATTATTTTTCCATAACAGCACACTCCTTTGTGTTTTATTACCCATTTCACTCTTTTACAATATTACCAGGATAATAAAAAAGAAACACATAAATTTAACTTCAAGGATTGAAAGTTCGATGTAAAAGAGTAACAAGTGTTAGTAGGAAATATTGAACATGAATTGAAAGACAGATTGAACATTAGTTTCAGATTTAGACATGAAGATGAAATGAACATGAATAAATCAGCCATTCCTAATATACTACACTGGCACTGGAACAGCCAGATCTTTCCTATTTTTTCCCCCCCATCTTCATATTATTCAGGCAGTCATGTTAGAATTCAGTGTATTGCATTTTGGACCTCCTGCAGTCCAGTTTCCCCCTGAGAACCAGAGCTCGACTCAAACGCAGGAGCAGCGCTGTTGAATACCAAGCACTGAATCATATTGGTTCCAATTATACCAAACAAAAATCACTGCCTCCCTGCAAAACCTAGCCCATTGTGTTCACTACAGGCACCACAAGGAAGACTTTCACTCCAGCAAGTCACTCCAGCATTGGATGAGATGAATGATTTATTTGTGAAGTTTCGACATTGCCCAGCAGTGAATGCCTCAGGTGAATTTTGAGTCATGAGTACTTGAAGCTTCAATCCCAAGGTCAAATCCTCACTGGGCAGAATATTCCTAGTTGTGCTTAGTGCTCTAAGCGGCTGTTCATGGTGGGAAAGCTTTGTAACTCAAGGTCCAATAACAGTCGATAGCAAAAGCATGATTTCAGATTTTACCGAAAAATATATCATTTAAAAATGTAACATAACACGATAGGAGTCTTGTATATTACTATTATTTTGATAGATTCATTATTTTAGCAGAATTATCACATTAGTCACTGTGACAAAAAAAAATTGAATTATTTTGCATTTTATTTGTATTATATTTTCTCTAAAGTATCCCTGGAATATAGGTTAATATAGGTTTTATATATATATATATAATAAAAAGGGCATAATTGTAAGGATAAGCAAACTAAGCACTTAAATATAACACTTCCAGCTCACTTTGTGGTGCTCATAATTGTTTAAGATAAAAATAAAGAAATAGATAAAAATGAAAAATGAAAGTAATAAATAAAAAAATAAAAATACTGAATACAGAAATACTGCAATCAGTATCGAACTGTCACTGGCCCTGGAATTAATGTTGTTTCCAGCACAAGCCAGAATAATCATTTCACATTGAGCATGGAACAAATGATTTATCTTGATTTCAAAATGTGCCATTTTAACAGGAGTGTGTAGACTTTTTACATTCATTGTACATCAGAGGACTGAATAGTGATGTGCACAATTCACATTCATTTATGAAATCCTCTTCATTTTCACTCAAATACTCTGAAGAGAAGTGTGAGGTGATATTAATGTTCATAAGAAATTCACATTAATAATAAAAATCTTCACTCTGGTCCGTTAGCATTCCTATGAATTCCACATGAGGTGGATTTATCATTCCAGTCTTTGTTGTTGGTATTTGAAACACAAATTTTGCGTGTTTCTATTTCTGTGACCGAGTAGCATTGATGGGTACTGTATTTTAGCTTGCCTGCTGTGGTCTCTGCTAGCAATGCAGCATTCCATACATTATTCTGCAGAATGTCACACGACCTAGATGAAAGAAAAAAAAAGTAATCCTTGTTTTTGTGCATCACAGAGCCTTTTATATTGATGGCTTCTGAAAGCCAGAGAGATGCGACGGACCTACTCAAAGCTGTGTAGCTGTTTGAAATCCTGTGGTCAGCCAGGGGGGAAATGACCTTCATCCAGTACAGGTGAAGGGCACTGTGGGAGACTGGTGTTGGTCAGACATAAGTGAACACCTGCTGTTTACTTCAGCTGAAAGCCAGCATGTGTTGTGCGCAAAAACTAGAATAATGCTTTGAATTTTGCTCAGCAGTCAGGAAGAATATTTTGTTGTATTGTATTTCCTATACATGTAAGAAATTATATATGATATTTACTAAACATGATGTTACTGTGAAAATCTAAAAATAATGCCACTGTTGACTCGTGCTTTGGGTGACAAACTTTTTATCCATATTTGACTTTTTCAGTAAATTAAATTTTAATTATTGTTGTAATGTGGCCCTTGTTTGCATGTATCAACCAATACTGTTGATGCACATCAAGTCTTTCTTTCTTTCTTTCTCTCTTTCTTTCTTTCTTTCTTCCTTTCTTTCTTTTTTCTACTTCTTATAAGAAACTACATTATCTATATATATACTGTAATTTCATGTTACATGTTAGCATGTTTCATGCTAGTTAGCTGGCAGATTAGCCAAGCAAGCTAACTAGCTACTGTACATATACACTCCAATGATCTCTGTCAAGCTTTATTTTCCTGCTTGATTGCCCTTATACACACTTAATGAGAGGTTGTGTATGATGAGATGAAACCATGGTTCTATTTTTTTTATTTTCCAAATACTAATTGGGAGTTTTGACTGGGGAGGTGAAAAGATTTCTATTGACTCTGTATTTGATCCTGTGGTCTGAAGTGAAGAGTATCATATATATATATATATATATATATATATATATATATATATATATATATATATATATATATATATATACATAAAGAATATGAAAGGACTTTAAATGTCCAAGAATCCTCTACTGTACATGTATGTTAGATGCAACAGAAAGATGCTCAGTGCTAGTGGAGTCTTCAAATTTCAGTTATTTTAGTTAAGTTTGAACCTTATGGGAAATTTTAAAGAGATACTCGGCCTAAAGCCACCAAAGTTAAAATGCCCTATAAATATAATCACAGTCCTACAACAAAGGTCTAATAATCAGGTGGTGATGATCTGAACCCAGGCATTTTGAAAAAAGCAGTGGTGAAGTAATTAAATGGCTCTCACTCGGAGTGAATGTGCCCATGCATACACTTCTCTCCCTTTATCTGACCTGTGCACAATCAAACCACATTCATTCTCTCTGTGTGGTGCATTCACTTCCTGCCTCATTTAATTCCTCCAGTCGCGCACATTTCAAACACCATCTAACATTTAATACAGTACCACTAGCTTAGTCACAGAATGATGGAAGAGAGAGACAAATACAGAGAGAGCTACTGTACATCATGCACC
Source organism: Tachysurus fulvidraco (assembly GCF_022655615.1). Classification (NCBI taxonomy): domain Eukaryota; kingdom Metazoa; phylum Chordata; class Actinopteri; order Siluriformes; family Bagridae; genus Tachysurus; species Tachysurus fulvidraco. Next base: position 9,041,720 of record NC_062524.1, on the reverse strand, counting down.
AAGCCGCTAAAGTAGTGTTGTTTAAGGTTGTGACTGAGTAGTGGTTTATGCTGAATTAACATATTATGTGAAGTTCAGATAGAGCAAACTACTCTATGAACAAAAAGCATATATTTAGAACATATGCAAATCTTTACATGGCGAATGTAACTTCAATTACACGAGAGTTTAATTTTCATTCATTCATTTATTCATTCATTTTCTACCGCTTATCCGAACGTCTCGGGTCACGGGGAGCCTGTGCCAGGCGTCATCGGGCATCAAGGCAGGATCATCGGGCATCAAGGACATCTCAGGCGTCATCGGGCATCAAGGCAGGATACACCCTGGATGGAATGCCAACCCATCGCAGGGCACACACACACTCTCATTCACTCACACACACACACACTAGGGACAATTTTCCAGAGATGCCAATCAACCTACCATGCATGTCTTTGGACCGGGGGAGGAAACTGGAGTACCCGGAGGAAACCCCCGAGGCATGGGGAGAACATGCAAACTCCGCATCCCATTCACATTATGCACATTATCTGTGTAGAGATCATGACTCACATCATCAGAGCTTTCTGGAGTAGAAACATCTTAGACACTGTTTTTAGGAAACATGCACAAAGACAACAAAAATTTTAGGAATAGAAAATATGGACCAAAGAAGTAGTAGTAAGTCATTTTTTTTATACTTTTTTTGGTTGTCAAATGGAATACACAGTAACATAAAAGCAAAAAAAAAAAAAAAGAAAGATGTGTAAATGATGTATAAAGGAGAAGATGACAAGAAATAAAAATAAACAGGAGTCTAATATATTGTCAGAATTTTCAGTATTTATTGTGTCCAATTCTCTGCCAGACCACCAGAGGGCACCTTCCTATGTGTATTTATATTCCATCCTCAGGTGTTGCACTGGGTTGTGTTTGTGTACACGTGTGCTGCTTTTTCACAATCAGCTACCCTTTATAGGTTCTTTGTTCCCTCTCCTTAGCTGCTTAGCATTTGTTATTGTGCATAATCAGTTTTGAATTTGTGTTAGTCTAATAATTCTTGTCCTGCCTTTGTTTAGTTTGTATTTTGTTTAACAAAGATTTCCTGCATTTGCTACACTATTTATTTATGAATATTCTTAATGCACTTAATAATTTGTAATTTGTTGAAAAACCCTTAAGCATTGAAAATCTGGTTTAATTCTTAGAATGACTTCTAATTTTACAGCGGCTCTGAAAATAGCACTTGATCCAGCACATCCTATTATATTGGTTTTATTTTAATATAAGATGTTAGCCAATTTCGCACATTATTAAGTTTGTAAAATGTGTTCATACATAGCTTGAAGGATAAGATGACCAATCGCTCATCTGTTCATCAGCACACAGTTGGTCATAATGTTCTCAAGGTAAACAGTGTCTATGGTTAAAATGTCCTTTGTTAAACAAACAAGCAAACTTATCTTGCAATATATGCAGGGACCATATATTTATGCATTTATGCATGTAACAAACATTATGTGATTTCTTATACATTTACTGTACTTGGCAGACACACTTATCCAGAGCAAATGATATTTTATCTCATTTTTTATGCTCAGGGGCCCAGTAGTGGCAGCTACTGATCTGGGATTTGGGATTTGAACCCACAACCTTATAATTGGTAGTCCAATACCATAACAAGTAGGCTACCACATCCCAGAACATATTATATTCTGTGATCATCATGTCTAATCTCAGACGTACCAGTTGTTTAAATCGGGACATTTATTTAATCAAGAGGAAAATCATGTTATCAAACAGAAAGAAAAAAAGTTACACTATGTTGGCACCTCTGTTTACAATAAAAATATTAAATATGCAACAGTCTAGACTTAGTGGAAGGTGCTGTTCTGGTAAAAGCTCTTTGTGGCTTGATTAAAATTACAATTCAACATCATACAAAGGTCTAATTATGCCAGTGATGATTAGGACTTTGGCACATGACTTAAAAGCAGGTCCACTAATACCACAGTAGGGGACCGTGAATTCACTTGGGAGTTGTGATTAGTTGTGTATGTTTATTGACTTACTTATGAAACAAGATGTTAACTTGTTAGAGGGATTAAATTCCACATCAGCCAATGGCTCTCAAGGTAATTCTTTGATTATTTATAGTTGAATGCAGTTGAACACTGTAAGCACTTCATCATAAAATCTATAAACACACCATGATGATTCTCTCTTAAACTTCATATGAAAACAAAAAATTGAATAAATGGTCTTGTTACTGACAAACCACAAAAGAGTCCTAAAGACTTGTGTTGAGCTTTACCCCATACTGGAGGCTCCATTTATAAATGCTAAATAATTAATTCCCAGGACAGAATCAATCACAAGTCAACTGTGCTGGTTTGCTTCTGACCAGATCACTTCTTTTTTTGTTGTTGACCAGATCACTTGCTTCTGACCAGATCACTTTTTCCTGACCAGATCACTTTTTCCCTGGCCAGATCACTTTTTCCCTGGCCAGATCACGTTTTCCCTGGCCAGATCACTTGCTTCTGACCAGATCACTTTTTTCCTGGCCAGATCACTTTTTTCCTGACCAGATCAATTGCTTCTGACCAGATCACTTTTTTCCTGACCAGATCACTTTTTTCCTGACCAGATCACTTGCTACTGACCAGATCACTTTTTTCTGACCAGATCTCTTGCTTCTGACCAGATCACTTTTTCTGACCAGATCACTTTTTTCCTGACCAGATCACTTTTTTCCTGACCAGATCACTTGCTTCTGACCAGATCACATTTTTTCTGACCAGATCACTTGTTTTTATATAAAGTCTTATCAGGTTGAACATCATTATAAAGTTTTATGTATTTATTATCCTGACCCTTTTGATAATATCCTGAATGGCTCATCATGAGCTGGTGCTGGTGTCAGATGTGTTAATTTGCAGGAAAACGTGAATCTTTACAAGGCAGTGGTTTCCCAGGACTGGGCCTGAGTTTCCCTGGTGACCTTTCACATATTTTTGTCAAATTGCTTAAATAATATATTGTAGCCTTGAGTCAGTGATGATTATATGCTCTGAGACAGAATAAATGGTTAGCTGCTTTATTTTTTTATTAGGCCACTTGCTCTTACAGCCTATTAGATAAGCATGGCAAGTACAAACAACACTATCAACAGATGCACACACACACAGGGGAAGTCAGACAGGTGGAGAAACAAGACTCAGAAGCTCAGGAGAATAACATGTAATTAGCTTGCACTGGTAGCTCAGAATATTAGCAAAGATTTAGAAGCAAACGTTAATGAGTAAATTACGTATTATTTATCTTCAAGCTTGTAGTTGGAAGGATTAGCCTTTCTGTTGCTTTGGGGTTTATTACAGCAGGTCGACTTGACACTGTACACACTATGTTTTTTTATGACCATTCATGTCAAACATGTTTGGGTCAGGAATCGAGACACCACACATTTTTCTTCCTGCTAACAGTTTACAACAGCTATTGTTACTCACACAGCAGATCACACATTTGCATTAGCGCTAAAGCTGCTTATTTATTAAGAATCAGATCTGGTAGCTCAGGCCTGCAGTTTGGCACCAGAGATATTACATCATTACTCTGGTAAATATCTTGTCTCTTGTGTGAACTGCCTTTGTGTTCATCATTAATCTCTATGTTTTTTTTGTTAATGCTGTGTAATAAATGTTAGAAGTCTTTGCTCACTTCTACTTTTAGTGTCTAAACATTATTTCTCAGCACTGTTTGTGAGAAAGTTTCCGCTAAAGTGTATTCCAGTGCACATGAAGCTGTTTTCTTTAGCTTGGAATGAACTCTACTCGGAAATATGGTTATTGATAAAAAATCGAATTATGTAATAAATGAAAATTGTATCATGGTACAGGGAATGGTGATAGAATTCAGGCAGTTGGGTCATATCAAAACATTATATTGCTGCAAAACTACATTCTTTCTGCTTCTTTTAAATTTTTACCTCATACAGAAATTAAATAATTGAAGGTATTCAGATGTTTTCAAAACCATTTCAAAATAAAATCTGACTACTGCTTAGTGTCATTACTGTAGAGCACATTGTGATTTTGCAGCAATTTAAGATTTGCGAAAATGCAAAAACTCATTTGGAGACTATGAAATTTATACTGTGAAAAATATATTTTCACACTAGATTCAATGTTCTTCAGACTAAGCTGCAAAACCGTGGTGTGGCTGCAGGTTAATTGGTTTCATTACAGCCAAATAGGATGCACACTTGATAGTTGATTGGAAACTGACTTAAACATGTGAAATCAGGTGTCGCTCCTACTTGGTTGGAATGAAAGTCTGCAGTCACACCAGGTTCACCTCAGCAATTTGCTTGTATTTCGCTCTGTCCATATTTTCCAGTTCTTCCTGACAAAAACCAAATCTTGATCATGATGCTACCACCACCACCACACATGACCAAACAAATGGTGTTGTATTCAATCTGTACCAAATATAACATACTTTTTAAAGCAGTTTTTAGATAATTCTGAGGGGGTGTATATAACTTACAACACTTAAATTTCTGTAAATTCACTTAAAGATTAGTACTAAAATCTCCAGGATCCCTGGTTTGATCCTCATCTTAGGTTAAACATCTGTGTGGAACATTTCCCTGTGTCCATCTCAGTTTCCCCAGATGTTGACACACCAAACTGCTGTAGGCTATGAAAAAAGTCTGGCACAAAGATATACAGAATTTTCATGGTTATATTTATTGTTTTTATATATGAACTCATGTATAAAAACAATAAATTTGAGCATGAAAATTCTGTATATATTTGCGCCAGACTTTTTTCATAGCCTACAGCAGTTTTTGCAGCTGGCTCCTTATCTGTCTAACATGACATTTGCAGAAAGCCAAGGCAGAAAATAAAACATTTCTATTTCTTTTTGGGAACTATTTATGTTTTCTTAAAGCCATGATATCTGATTTTATTATATGCAGAGAAACCCAATTTTGAAAGTTTGCCAGATTTCAGCCACAGTGACATTTAACAGCTTTTTCCCAGACTACATTACTTAAGCTCTAGGATATTTTCCTGGTCCATTTAGGACAGTGAATTATAATGACTGGATAAATACCGTATACTCACTGTCCACTTTAATAGGAAGACCTGTACATCTGGTCATTGATGTTATCCAATCAGGCAGCAGTGCAGCTTATAGAATCATACATATATATAATTTATCTTTGTCGGGTTGAAATCGTTATTTATTCGTTTATTTCACTCACTCACTCACTCATTTTCTACCGTTTATCCGAACTACCTCGGGTCACGGGGAGCCTGTGCCTATCTCAGGCGTTATCGGGCATCTAACTTTATTTCAGTTCACTTAAATTTATTTGTATAGCATTTTTAACAATTGACGTTTGCATTGAAACTATCCCTTAAAGTGTCTGGCGAGTTTATATATATATATATAATTTATACAAATTACTTTCCATTAAGATTAATTTGAGTTTAGCAAATGCCACAGCATTTGCTATAGTAAGATATAGATGTAGAATAAAAAAAAACAGAAGAACCTAGAAGGAACAGCGATGGATATGGATGAATTAGCAAAAGCTGATAATGTATGACAAAGACTTAGATTTAAGCAAACAAATTTTAAACAAAAATTTCTTGACTGTCCCTTCATATGGCCATTTACACAAAAAATAGAAAAACAGGCTTATATTTAATTTCCTCTCCTGAGTAAGCTTTACTGTACATCTCCCCAGATTGACCTGGGCCTCAGGTTACTGTCTGTGTGAAGTTTTAACATCTCATATCCATCTGTGTTCTACTCAGGTCAGTGTGGACTACATCCTGCTTGTTCAGTTTCTGTTCCTCCGACTCAAAACAAATCAGTAGTTAAATTGTCTACTCTAGGCCCTTTATGTGTGAATGTACATATATACATTTTGTCCCACTGTGGTTGTGTAACTTCCACATGCCCAGTAGTCTCTGGATCCACCACCTTGCCAGGTTTATAGTGGTTACTGAAGATGTATGAGTTACAGTAGCATTTATAACACAATTTATTTTGCCCATGTAAAGCGGTGTCTCTTTAATGTCCAGGGACTTAGGATATAGCAAAAAAAAAAAAAAAAACAGGTAAAAAAGTTGAAAAGGAGGTCACATCATATGTCGGTGAACTCAATTGTAAACCCTTTCAAATAACCCACGGCATACAGATTTGCTATTTTGGAAATTTTCTCTGAAACCTTTCTGTAATTGTAGACGACTAATGCTGTAGGGCATCGTTCTCGATTATAATAAGCTGTTATTTATCAGACTTGAAGTTTTTCTTTTATTACATTGCTAAGACACTGACATTATAAATCCTGAGTCCTAGTAATAGGATGTTGGTTGAGGTCATCAGTACATCCACAGTGTAGCAATATTTTTCCTCATCCTGGCTACAAACCAGATGCCCCAGATGTTGATTATCTCAATGTAATTTAAAATACCTGCAAAATCTGAAAGATAAATAGTGAATGTATGAGCTTTTTGTTCTATTTCTCTCCCAGTAGGAAGTGTACAATGGATATAAAATAACTTAACAGCCTTGTTAAATGGCAGGTTTTGTAATATATAAAACCCTAAACTTTAGATACATTTTTGGCACACTCCATGTAGAATAGCAACATTTAAAATGAACTAGAAAACAATAAAAGAAACTTTTTAGGGTGGAAAAATGGAAAAACAACCTGTTTATGTGCACAAGGTTTTATAATTAGGAGGTGTGGCTGTTTTCAGAATCAACCAATCACATTCAGTCAAATGTTTAACGCGATTAACAAATAGCTGACAAGTTAATTATTCTGATGTACCCGAAAAAAGTTCTTTCTTTTACTCTTATCTATTTTATATATTATGTGTATTTATTTATTTAATTTATTAATTTATTTATTATCTTGATTGCTGAAGCTTTGCAAACATTTTTTAAAAGACGTATTACTGTAAACAGGAATTTATTACTTCCTGATAACAGATTCCTGTTGCAGATAATAAAACAGGAACCTTGGTGATTCACATAAACAAGGGAATGTTTTTGTCTGACTCATGAGTTATGTATTGTCACTGATTGTGTAACTTAGTAAATCTTGTGATAGACTGCTTTATAGCCAGTGTTCCCAGGAAAGACTCTGATGAGTAGTCACTAAAAACCTAAAGAATGAATAACGGTAGAAACAAAATAGATAGATGTTGCAGTTCCTTTAACGTCCACATGGCTGTGCCACAACCCTCCAAATCACTTTAAACAATCTATCTATCTATCTATCTATCTATCTATCTATCTATCTATCTATCTATCTATCTATCTATCTATCTATCTATCTATCTATCTATCTATCTATCTATCTGTCTGTCTGTCTGTCTGTCTGTCTGTCTGTCTGTCTGTCTATCTATCTATCTAACTGTCTGTCTGTCTGTCTGTCTGTCTGTCTGTCTGTCTGTCTGTCTGTCTAGTATTTTAGTTCTTTAACTACCTCTGCATAATATAAATCACACATCACTCTTTACTTGGGGATGAATCAATTTGGTTAATGTTGTCTATTCTGATACAAAGAAAAAAAAAAATTAAATAAATAAAAATCAGCAGGGTTTTGTTCCAACACCTGATCCGAACAGGAAGCTCTTGGCCTCATCATAGTCTTTTTGGCCCTCTTTCCTTCTATTGAAAAAGTTTAGCTTGGTCCCCTTGATAGTCAGATCTATTATTCACCCTGAAGCCCTTTTGATATTGTCTGCACTGGTTGAATTCGCAGGAAACGCTCAATGGAACATAAGTCTGTGTCAAAACAGAGCTTTTGTAAGCTACATCCAAGTAAACATCAATTTGCTTTGTATGCTATCAAATAACAGTTTGGGAGGATAAGAGGTTTTTTTTGGAGGATGACAAATGAAAACGTAGAAATAACAACTTAAGCTCAGCTTTTCAAATTTTCTCTTCAACTCTTTCCAACATTCAAAAAACACTATTGTTCACTCTGTTGTATTTCGTTCTGGACTTTTGTCCTCTTTAAATTATTCTGTTTTGGATTATAAGCCATTGCTAGTTTAACTTTTGGTTGAATTATAGGCCTTCTCTATTTTTTTGTTATATTAACATATAACTTGAGCTTGATCATGGTAGCCTCCTACTATTTTAAGTTAGCGCAGACTTTAGTTTATTTATAGGCTACAATGTATTAAATTCAGTACTGTATATTTAGTATCTCATGGTTGTGATGAATCCCAGAACACTGGGCATGGGAATACACTCAGGATGGGATGCTAGGACAAAGCTCAACATGTACAAATGGGTAATTTAGACTAGCTATTTCACCATCTGAATCAATGTCGTGTTATGGAAGATATGAGGAAACCACGAGAACCCAGAGGAAACCCACAAAGACACGAGGAGAACATGTGAAATTTCACACGCAGTAACCCGAGCTAAGGATCACAAAGCTGTGATGTGGTTACGTTACTGCTCCACCACTATGCCACCCCTAGGCTACAATTATCTAGGCCAAATAATCCTTGGCAGAAAACAAAAGCCTACCTCAGTACTGAGAAGTTTCCTGAGAGCTAGATCAAATTGTTAGGGTTTTAGTTAAAGAGCTTAATCCTCTTTAAAGAGACAGTTTTCCTCCAAGAATAGTAGTAATGGTGATTTTTGTACAGATTGTTTAGCTGCAAAAATTTTTTTTTTTAAATTATAAGAGCATTTTGAAACTTTACAAGTGTCCAAAAATATTGTTTTTTAAAGTAATAGTTTTACTTTTACCCCTGAGAGTTATCGCTTGAGTGACATTAATGTGACACTTAGCGACAGTGTCAAAGTCGATGTGTTAGCGTCTAACAACACCTGCCAGCGAATCCTGTCATACTGAACACAGTTTATTTCCTAAAGACTGTACACACACACACACACACACACACACACACACACACACACACACACACACACACACACACACACACACACACACACACACACACACACACACACACACATTTGTCATACTATCACTTTGAGGACTGTCCATTGACATATTTATCAATACAACCAATTAACACTTTAACACTATATGTACACCTCACTATAACCCTGTCCTTACTCTCAATAACCAAAAGAGAGCATTTTAATTTTTAATTCTAAGTAAAATCTGCAGTTTTTATAAAAATTAACAAACAAAAATAAACAGTTGTTTTTGTGGGGACCATGCAAAAGCAAAAATTTCAGATACTTTTGGGAAGTGTTGGTCCTTAACAAGATATAAAAAACATCACACACACACACACACACACACACACACACACACACACACACACACACACACACACACACACACACACACACACACATCCCGAGTGAAAGCATCATCTAAAGCTGGTTGTGACATGTTATAGAGTTGCATTTGTGGCGTGAGATGCTGCCTGGAAGCCTCCCAGAAACCATGACGCTACACTATAATCTTGATAGCTAATCCAGCAGCTTACGCAAGGTGCTCTAAAGCCACAACAGATTTCTGCAGATACCTGACTCCCCTTATCATAAATCAAGCCAAGCGTCCTCTTTCAGTCCCCCGGCACTTAGCACAGGAAGAGACTTTCACCTGCCTCTTATTAAAATACAGTATTGACACTTGATCTAGGTGAAGCCTGCAGGCAAGTTAGAAAAATGATTCAATATTTCAGTTACAGTATGTTAACAGACCACTGGCATTTTCACTGCGATCACAGAAGTATATGATCGCACATGTATTTAGTTCTTTTGAAGTTTTTGCCCAAATTTTGTAGGGTTAGAAACTAAATTGGACTTATATTGTATGTCATAAATCTATAACAGTGTGAGTAGTTTCCAGAGTTTGGCAATAATAAACCTTATTGGTCATACATGAATGAATAACTTTAAAGCTGGAGAGATCATTGTGTGTGTGTTGCCATACCAACGCACAGACAGATTGACAGCGTGTAGTAATGACAGTTTTAATGAAACGAACCATGACTAGTATTGGAATGTATCAGCACTATAGTGTTTTACTCACTAAAACTATCAGCACTCTTGAAAACACTTGATAATTCATTATTAGTGGAGTGGAACTTGGGTATTTATTAAAAACAATTTTATTACATCCTGAATTTTTAAAACGTGAACATGTTGCTTGTCAAAAATGTATCATATTTTGAGGAAAAGTAACTTATACACTTATAATACATTTCCCTTTGCTTGTTTATCTGACATTTTTATCCCAAGTGACTTACAATTGAGAATGGAGAATATCTAAGCAGCTGTGCTATAGTATTGTCTGTGCTGGGATTGAGTGCCTTAACCACTGAGGCCCCACTTTAACATAATAATGGAAAAGGGTGAGCTGGAGCAGTGTGTGTGTGTGTGTGTGTGTATTTGTACTGGGGAACCAGTATAGTTTGCAATTTACAAACATGACGCTTTTTGTCCTTTGACCTTCATGCCGCTGTTTGTTAAGGATAGTTTTCTAAGAAACTTCTAGGTTTTGTATTTTTATTGACACTTTGACAGTTACACATCGGTTCATGCCTGATCATGTGACTTCTGAAAGTAAGTCACATGTCTGTCTGTCTGTCTGTCTGTCTAGTATTTTAGTTCTTTAACCACCTCTGCATAATATAAATCACACATCACTCTTTTTCTGGTTGCTTCAGAAGTCATTTCATGTGATCAGAATGAATGAAGGGGCCTGAATACTTGAGAACGTAGAGGCAATAACATTATGTCTTTTTGTTGTAGATTTTTGCAAAGCGTCTACAATTTTACCTCTAACATTGTGATTCATGATGTATAAATTTTATTCAGTTGTTCGTTTATTGCGAGAGTCTAACAATCAAAGAGGGAGTGAAAACCTATGAAACGTGCTGCAAGACTTCTTGAAAGAAAATTCAGTGTCAATATGTTAAAAAGTCATCTTTATTCAATCTGTTCACACATTAATAATGTACATATTTACACATTTTCACACATGAATATTTCCTGTTATGGCCTCGTGGTTTTAACCATGAGGACGTGTCACAAAATACAGAATTCACAGTGCAATATGAACTTTGTGCACCTGTGTCAAAACTTAATGTATGAACAGGTCGTTTTGCAACCTCACATTGTCGTGAGCCCGACACATTGTCTCAGAGGTAACATACAGTACAACTTCCCGCAACAGAGGGGGAGGAAACATTAGAGCCTCCAGAAATAGGTTCTACCCTTTCAGCTGAGCTATTGTGGGTTTATTAGTCACCTTGTATTACAGTAGATCAAAAAAAAAAAAAAAGAAAACAGCAACCACGTCATGCAGAATCATCTCATCTTAATCCACTTCTCTGTCAAGACTATGATGATGTTTACTGTGCTCAAACCACCATGTTTTGCTAATGCAAGTACAGAAATGTTGCATTTGCTAACAGTATGGATATGATTCTTATGTCCTTCACTGTCCTACAGTATCCATGTAAATAGTCTTTTATTATGCAGTATAAAGTTGCTTACTGGCTACAGTTTAACATAGCATTACATAACATTTAAACACATTTTAACACATATACTTTGTAGTACGTGGGTCAAAGGTCATACACAAAAAAAATGACTTGAGGGTGAGTGAAAAAGGTGAGTCCTCTGAAAAGTAGATGCTTTAGACAAGGGTTAATCCAATACTAGTTGTTGTAATGGTCAACTTTTGCCCACAAAAGCATTGTCAGGACCAGAGGTGAGAGACTGGCATTTTCATTTCACTCCTTTCAAACCTTTTGGAGAGTTACGATGTCACACATTCACATCAATTTAGATATATATTGAAGTCCATGCACTTTTTGGTGCTGTTGTAATCAGAGTGAGTTAGTGAGTTCCTCGGTTCTGGACAGTGTGAATAGAGCTACAGTTTAAGCTCATGTTTCCTTCCCCCTCTTTATTTAATAGGTTTAGAGTCCTCAGGACTCGGCTGAAGTTTGTCATCTCGATGACAGCCTTGTGTCTTCCCTGCCTCAGTGCTCACTTCATACAGCATGATAAAGGAGGTCATTAGCACCAAAATCACTTCATTTTACACCAACCAGTGTGCATCAAGCCTCTTAACCAAACATAGACAATATGGCACTTTAAGCATGTACACAATTGCATACACTTTCAAGAACCCATAAATTAATATTAACAAATGTTCCCAAGTCTAAAATTTAAAGATCCATACTGTAAGAGTGTAAAACAGTTTTTTTGGTCCAAATCCAAACCATTGAGGACTAGCATTTGAAAGCCTGTAAATTATGGTTGTGCCCAAGTCTAAAATTTAAGAACCCGTAAGAGCACATCTGAGTTTTTGTTTCAAAGCCAAACCAATAGGGAGGTCTCTTCAGCAAAATAGCTGCTTGTCCCACTCTAAATTAAAGAATCATTCCGTTTTTAATTTAAACCCTGGTGTAGTTTCATCAGGAAAAGAGCTGCTCCAATTACAGAAACCTTCAAATTTTGGTCCAAATCAGAGCCATTGAGAAGTTTTTGTCAGCAGAAAAGATACTCGTCCAACTCCACATGCACATGAGGCACTCTTTGCTCAGCCAAGCCAACCTCTTTTTCGTCAACGTCATGTTCGGTGCCACTGCGGAACCACGGGTGGAGGAGCACATCGGCAGCGCTCAGCCTCTCACTGGGCTCCCTGCGCAGGAGGCTTTGCACAAGGCAGCGTGCCCGTGCCGAGAGGCCCTCGGGCAGGCCGTAGGCACCACGCCGTATCTTGGAGAAGAGCGTGGCTGGGTCTGAGTCATGGAACGGGTAGCGGCCTGCCAGCATTGTGTAGAGCATGATGCCTAGGCTCCAGGCATCAGCTCGCTTCCCTGAGTAGCTGCCTCCACCACTCAGTATTTCTGGACTGACATAAGCTGGGCACCCGTGTGTGTCTGAAACTGAATCGTCCTCACCACTCAGGATCCGACAGTCCTCCAGGCCTCCTAGCTTTAAAAGAGTCCTAAAAGAAAACAATAAAGTTCGTCGTCAATGCAGTACTGGACAGTAAACATTTAAGTTGCAATACAGTAAAATTCTCCCATTTTAACACATTACTAACACAGCAGGGGTGCAAAATGATGTCTGAATCTGTGTACCGTCTACAGTCCAAACCAGCGCTAAACCAGAAGTGGGTGTGGCCTGAGACAAAAAATTTTTTTATTTTTTTTGCCCTGGAGATATTTGAAAATGTGGGTATAAAAAAAACAGAGTTAAAATGCCAGCACTGTCATCATGATGTGGGAATTGTGGCTCAGCAGTTCCTCATTAGCTACATCACTCGAGTTATGAATTGTGCTCAGCTAGACATGTACACAATCCCTTTTTATTAACATCCTGTTCTGTTTTTTAGCTGCAAGCGATGCTTGAAAATTTAACTGGAATAATTTTCCAAAATATGAGAAAACTAGTAGCCCAGTTTAAACCACTGTGACCAAATCAATGCAGTTATTACGGATGAATAAATTAATGGATCGATTCTGTTAATGGATCCCAAACTTTCTGGAAAAGATTCTGAAAATTCCAACAAACAAATCTTTTTTCTAAGGATTGCATTCCTATATACTAATGTTTACTGTAGGTTCCCTGCCTGACTTATCCCTGTACAGAAGATATCCCTGTCCCTTATGTTTGTTATCCCAGATTTTGGCTGTGACAGTGGATATTCATTAAACATGCACTGGGAGAAATGGTGGCCCAGGAGCTGAGACTTTAGTCTACTGTTTAGAAGGTTGTGATTTCAAATCTTAGCATATATTTGAATAAAAGCATCATAATGTAAATGCAACTGAACAATACTACTGTTCTGCTTTAACTGATCACTGTGTCCTAATTACCATAGTCACACAAATCCTTACTACAGCAGATGGTTTTAGAACATTGCCTGAAATTTATTGCTGCAATTTTACAACGTCTGCCCTTTTTACCCCTGTCTAATACTTAATGATATTTCTGTGACTTCAAATATCTCATACTAGATGTGACCGAATTGACAAATCTGTCCGTTTTGCATTTATCTTACTGCTCACAGATCACACTCACCTAAACATACTGTAGATATGCTAGAACCTGGTGTTGAACTGGGTCATGAGAAATATTTCACACTTGATGATTCATTTGGAGTCGTAGTATGCAGTGTTTCGAACAGAACACGATGTTCAGATTTGTGTATTGAACTAAAGTGTCATGCACCACAATTTAAATAGAGGAGTGTTTAATTCACAGCACCCTGGGACGCATAGTTCTTCCAGCAACCAGAGAAACAGAACAAGTGCAAAGATAATCATTGAGTAATTATGGTCTTGTTTTAAACATAGACATGCACAACAGTTTCCAAAGTACCCATTTACGCATAGAGTAAACATTCCTCTCTCTCTCTCTCTCTCTCTCTCTCTCTCTCTCTCTCTCTCTCTCTCACACACACACACACACACACATATATCAGTGCTTAACTATGCTCAGCCCTATTTCCAGAAGTAGCAGCAGAGTTTGATGATTTGTGTCTGTGTGTAAATGTGTGAGTTCGGTCTCCCCTCGGTGAAAGCCGAGCCACCGTTCAGTGAATTATGTTTCATCACCGACTGTCAGACGTGCAGTCTGAGGGGTTTGCAGATGACACAACAGCATAGCGCCAGAGAGGTGGAGAGAGTGACTCATAGCTCTCTCTTTGTGTGTGTATATATGTGTGTATATATGTGTGTGTCTGTGTGTGTGTGTGTATGTATGTCTGTAAGGGAGAGAACTCACTGTACAGAACTAACACTGCTGTGTCCTCGATGCTTGCTGCAGCTGGGGCTGCGCTCTCAGCATACATCTGCCCATGTTTAATTACCTGAAAATATCTGCTGCCAGATCAGTGACGCAGGAGCAGCTGGCGTCTCGCTAAGATGCATTCCAAGATGGTGTGTGTTAGAGAGAGAGGGGGTCATTTATGTTATCCTTTCATCACCTATTTCAACCTTTCTTGCCTGTTTTGTATCATGTCTATTTGCTGAGCTATTTGAAGAATGTGCATCAAACACAAGCAGACTGCACACACTAAACCTCCTTGTGACTAAGAAGAAAAGAATCCATTATCAGCAGAACCATTTCTTGTGTGTGTGTTTTTTGTAATAAAAAAACATGCCATCAGGGAGGACCAAAATACGATGCCCAAATGTCAGCATGCCCTCCTGAAGCTGGAAGCAAAGTGTTGTAATGTTAGGTCTAATCTGGCTTCTGTGCACCTTGAACCACCAGGTTCCTGAGTAGCAAGTTCTCCTTGTCCCCATGGAACAATGCTATGACCTATGAATCATTTATGCAAACTGGGTGACTATGGCATGCCTGTCCAGATCTGATTTTTTTGACCAAAAGGTCATACTTGAAATTGTTGCGCTCCAGAAATGACAAATATATGCAGGAAGCTCAATTAGTTTTAGCTACCGGCTTAGTGGAGGGGTTGCTGTTGTAAAAAGATACATGTTCTATTTATACATGACTGCACATTAGATTAAAGTACATTACTATTAATGCTTTGGCTACTGGAAAAAAAAATCATCATTGGTGTGGAATTCCCAGAATACTTTGAGCTGCACTTTCCAGTTATTGTTGTCTTTCATTAGGGTTTTTTCTTGAATCTAATCGTCGGTGTGTTTGTATAAAGCAGGTGTTTTCCAGTTTGGTGTGTTGTGTGTGTTCTGCATTCCTTTTCACCTTTTGTGTTTGCAGTTCGTCTGAATAGTTTAAACAGCATTTGAGCAATATTCCTTGTTTGTCAGACAACATTCACAGCAGTGCAATTCGTTTGGATCTCATGTAATTAATCCTGCCTACCTTTCAGCCGAATTGTATGTGTTTACATCTGAAATGCAAGCCCTGGTTTTGTAGGTTTGCATGATGACTTGCTATTTGGAGTAATCGCATTCCCGGCCTTATTCGCAGTTCCGAATTGTTATGTACTTCCTCTTCTGTACAAATATGAGTAAGTGAATGATATGAGCTACATCTGCTGAAAGACACCTGCAGTGTGTGAAAAAGACAGAAGGAAGTGAGAGCTGAGTGAAAACAGAACTGACACCTCTCTGAATAACAGATCCCACCTGTCCTTGCAGTTCTTTCTCGCTCTCACACACACACTCTTAGAGAGTGAGAGAGAGAGAGAGAAAAATCTATAGGATTGCTTACCTTTTCTCATCTGCAAACACAAACTTGCGAAGCTTCAGGTCTCCCAGCACTATGCTATTCTGGTGGCAGTGAGCCACTGCGGAGGCTATCTGATAAAAGAGCTTTGAGGCTTGCTCTTCAGGCAGACGCTTGCAGCTCTTCACAAAAGTATGCATGTCGCCATAGTCCTTCTCTTGAAATACGTAGGCCTTGCGTTCCCCGAGGATAATATCTTTGATCTGGCCGATATTCCTATGTCTTGGCAGCACGCTGTAAGCTCTGATCTTCTCTTGGTACTGGCCCATGTCAAACACCTGCAGCATACAGAATACTTTTTACATTTTGCTGTTTTGCTCTACGTCACAATAACAAGCATTTCCCTATCTTGTGATTTGGAAAACAAATGTTACGTTATCAAATTTATTTCTGCATAATGCAAAATATATGCAATGTTATTATTATCGTTTATTATTATTATTATTATCAGCCTATATCGATACTCCTATTATAGAAATCTGCTCTATGAGGACCAAATTCTGTAGTAATAAGATAAGGAAGGAAAATGCTTGGTGGAACTGTTTTGAATGATGATGGAAGAGTTAGAAATAATAAGAGTGCTGTCAAATTAGATGTCTGAAAAAAAGAAACGCCGTCATTGAAAAGCCAACAGCTCAAATATTCATTCAGTCTGACCATATGACTCACTGACTCAATGCCCTGAAGAGCCTGTAGGCTCTTATTCAGCTTCATACTTATTCATCCACTTGGAGTGCTGCAGTCATTATTGCGATATGATGCTGTATTGATACCCAGATACTGTAGAAGGCTGCTGTATGCAGATGATGAACAGGAATAAATGCAGAATGATTTGATTGTGTACTCTGACCATCTTGCGCAATACCAGACGCTCTGGATTGTTTCTGTGGTTGCTTTGTTGACTCACGTTTGTTTCCATGTCATGACAAACAAAACTACAACAATTTCTTTGTATTATTTACGCGCCGTTCATAATATCTACGTTAAGTATTGTTTTTCCTTGGTCCAGCGTCTCTGAATGATGCATAGCACAATTTGTACTAGAAAGGTGATCCTTTGTATTTAATCCTTTGCATGAGTTGCAAATCCACATGTCTATTGTTCTAATTTCGCTTTGGATTAATAGACTTTATGCACTGAATGAATGACTTATATTAGTAGAAGCGACATTAACAGTTGACTCGTGCGTTAAAACCGGACCGGTGTTAAGATCGCATACCTTGCACACGAGCTCCTCGCCGGTGTCCATGTCCCACGCGCTATGTGCGGCGCTCGGGTCCACGGAGGGGAGCAGCAGGAACTGGCCGATGCGTAACGGCCCCGCGGCCCCGCACACCGACTCTGCGCTCCCGCTGCGCGGAGACACCGGGGATGCGGCCAGAAAAAGTGCCGTGTCTCCCCCTGCACATTCGCTCAGTCTCGGGCTCTTGGCTGCGGTCTCCTCGCTGTCCACGCGCTTGTGTCCGCGCCTTGGAGCACGAGCGCACGACACCGCGGCACTACGGCGAACCAGCATTGCGAGGAAAACCAAAAAGCAAACAAAAAAAAGTGCACGAGGGTTTCCAGACCACCAGTCCTTGCTGAATGAGTTCTATGGCATGTGTGTTCTTACGCTCATTCTCTTCACAGCTCGTTTTCCTGCACTTCACCAAATTTATTTAGGAAATTCAGTATCCGCCGGTTAACGTATCCATATTTTGTCAGGCTGCTTGTAAGTAGTTGTGTCTTAACGTTTCATGTGAGCGGCGTACGCACTGCCCAGGTCATGAGCGCACTGGCACTGGAAAGGCTGCGTTTCGGAAAAGTCCCGCGGCTTTTTCTCAGAGCTTGTGCTTTGATGCGCGCGACGCGCCGGGAACTCCGCCCGCCCGGTGACAGAGCGCGCGCCCGACGCCTACCGAGCAATCAGCGCGCGCCACACGATTTTCTCCAAGGCGTCAGAACCTTTGACAACCTCGCAACATCGAGCCCAGAATGTAGATATGTAATATAGACAAAAAAAAAAATTCACCCCGATGCACAGGTGCCCGTATTAACCACTTAACCACTGAAATCGCACAAATTGTGCAACACTGGGAACTTCTTTAAAAAAAAATGCATTCGTGCATATTTTTATATTCCTCTTCGCGGAAGCACGTGTTGCCTCCAGGAAAGATAATATTAACTGGCTTTATTTCGAAATATCTGTTTTCCCTTTATTCGTCAGCCCCGGCGCAAGGGTTCGCTCAGTCACCGGTGTGTTTGGAGACATAACATTGCATTCATATTTGTGAAGCGTGTTTTAAGTCTTTTTAAACTACACCAGACATGCATGTTCTGCTGTTTTAGTAATGAAATACTGCATAAGTACTTAAGAGAATGTTGGACTGATCTCCATAAAAGGGAAAGGCAGAAATGTGGTGAGTATAAACAGACAAAATGGTTTACTATAGAAGATCCAATGGATTAAAATAAGAGGAGCTACTGAAGATTCTTTCTTGTGAAACATCACATAATGCCCCTATTTTCTGCAGATGAGCTGAGCAAATATAGACTACAATGGGTTCTTTCCTGAATCACATGAAAGGCACATCAAAACTAACAGATTTTTTTTATACTCTGGGATGATATCTTTAGTACATCATGTGCTTTTTTGCACCTGTGGAGGTAATATCTTCTATCTTTTTCTTTAATGGTACATCGATGGTCATTAATGTCCTAACAATTTTTAAAGGTGACAGATACCTAGTACAGTTACAGAACTACTCTTGATGGTACCATCCCAGCAAAAGAAAATTGCAGTGTCTTGTACCTTTAACTCTGAGTGTCCATAATGAAAGCTTTCACTTCCCAGAACAGTCTGTCCCTATCTTGGTCCTGGAGTCTTCATGAACTGTGCACATTTTTTTTCTACTCATCATTACATATTGTCATATTTCTCTGCAACACACAATAAAGTGCATGAGCAGCACTAGGAAATAATTGCAGAAACCACTGTCGATGTTTTGTTACTAATATAAGAATAATTACCTGAATATGAACCTGTTTGTTTGGCCAGAATAGATTCTTGCTTGCAGGCCCAGCCTCTGGGGAATGCTATATTTTATGCAGGCTGATTATAGCATCAAATCCATCAGAATCTAATTTGCTTGAGGTGATGTAGGTTTTTTATTGCCTGAAAACATTCCACCTGATTCCACAGCAACACTGCAGTGCTCACAGGTGGAGCAGATAGCAGAGCGATTGCAAAGAATACATTAACAACAGCTGCGAGCTATTTTTCCATAATTCATCAAGGAAGACTGACCTTTGTGAATTCACTTGTGCTCTAAGAAATGGAAGGGAGGAAGGGTCTAAAATTGGAGCATACAACTGTCACCAGCAGGCTTCCATGAACATTTAACAGCAATTTTAAACAGCTGGTATGGAAATGAGGCGACAAGTTCAGGCATGGTGGGAATATTGGTGTAGAAGACTAGTGTATTTTTAGCACGTATGTTTTCTTTTTCATATAGATGACTCAGAATGTGATATGTATGTGTTAGTCATGCCGTAATGCAGCCACAGGTTTTCCTTTTTTCCCCTCTTCCTCCTTCTGTGTAAATTTCATGAGCAGTGTCAACTTCCTCTTTGTTGTGAAATACAGAGTATTTAAAGGGGGAAAAATTATTTTATGGACTAGTTCTTGTAGTATGTGTGTGTGTGTGGCAAACCTGCCTATTTGTAGATAATTTTCATTTGTTCAAGGCTCTATTCCCCCCTGTAATTAGCTGACTCACTCAATGTCTCCAGTAATGAGGGCACACTGATCATGCTTTCCACCGAACAACCAAGGCCTCGGCCATTGGAGCAGGTGTAAGTTATTCTCTGTAGGCAACTGCATGCTGAATGCCAGCTATGACTAATGCTGTAAGAAGCACACTAGCAGATCCGGCCTTGACGAGAATGATGCATCATAATGATAGTGTGGCATTTTATCACAGGCATTGCTTTCAGAGACTATGAAGAAATGGGGAAGTAATTGAAATGGTGAACATTCCACAATGCATCATGTGTAATGATAAACACTGCTTTATTTCTGTGGGAACGTCATGTGCTGTCATGCACAAGTATTTTGATGACCCTATTTTTTACTTTTATTTTTTATCAGAACTATAATAGTAGTATAAGTATAGAATAAAACAAATGGGTTCATATTTGTACTTGGGGAATTTGTATTTGGACATGTCTCAGCCTTGGGCACTGGTTTTGCTAAATATGGACTTGGTTTCTCTCAGTAAAAATAATATTTGTGTTAGGTTTTCTTTCTGTATCCACAAAGTTTGACAAGAAGTAATTCATTCATCTAGAAAACATAACTTAATCACTTGCACAATGCACAAATGAAGACAACTAGTTGAAGTAAATTTTGGCCACATAAAAGATTTGATGGTCTTGATCATTTGGGTGTGATCTTGACTTTGCCTCAACCCCAAGTACATGATAAAGGTCTTTTTTGTAATGTCAATACTAGTCTTGGATGTGATACTGGCAGTTTCATCAGTCCAAGCTGAATATAACTAAAGATAACTTATTGTCCATTACAAAGAATTGACACTGGAGACTCCTTCTGTAAATGTTAAACAAACCTCTCACAGAAAGTAAAGATTACACCGCTCTTAAATTTTAGAATTGACACTAAACATATTATTTGCTTAAACAATAATATTATATAAATGTATTAAAATATTACATATTAATATAAATATGTATGATTTGATGACAGCTGTATCTACTGTCAGAGCAAGAGGTATTAATGAGCACATTGTAAACAAACAGATTTGATGCTGATCATTGCGACTACATACATCACAAAATGAGTGGACTGAAAATAAAAAGATTAAAGAGACTACAGAAGACTTATTCAGCTAAAGACGCAGTGTTGGTCTTTTGTTCACACAGACATTTCTATACCAGGCTTCAGAATCTCCATGGTTTATAGAATATACAGTGGTCAGGTCTGTCATTCAGTAATGTCAAACTGAACAACCAGACCTGCTGAATTTCAAGCAACTGAAGTGAAGCAATGATTAAGACTATGGACAGAGTCTCCACAGTTTTCCCCCCTTCACCTCTTGTTTCTCTGAGCTCAGTTAACTCCAGACCAGACAGAACAGTTTGTTTACCTCAGAGATGTCCGAGATCGTCTTCAGGAACTGAGCCATGACTTGAGAGCTTGTTCTGTCGGTGGAGGAAATGGTGGCAGAAGTGCCTGCTTTGTGAGTCAATAAACCTACACTTATTCAGCAAGCTTGGTCTCTGTTACTCACCATCTCCAGCATGTGACTGCACACGAGGAGTGTGGAATGTGGAGCCACTCTAAAAAAGTGTCAACTTTTGTTTTAGTGAGGTCAGAGAGTGAGCAAAGACCATGTGGATTCCTTCTAGTAAGTGGCTAAAATAAGTACATTTTTTGCACATGTTTGAACAATAGAAAGACAGGCAGAAAGACAGACAGAGATATGGATACATATTGATAACTGGATAGATATTTAGTCAGATACTTAGATGAATAGATAGATAGATAGATAGATAGATAGATAGATAGATAGATAGATAGATAGATAGATAGATAGATAGATAGATAGATAGATAGATAGATAGAAAAACAGCTACATGATGGATGGATTGATATACATTTGGCCATACAAATAGATAAATGGCTGGATGAATTAATAAATAAATTAATTAATAGACAGTGATATAGATAGTGGCTTAGTAGTTAGCACGTTCACCTCACACCTCCAGGGTTGGGGGTTCGATTCCTGCCTCTGCCTTGTGTGTGTGGAGTTTGCTTGTTCTCCCTGTGCCTCGGGGGTTTCCTCCGGGTACTCCGGTTTCCTCCCCCCGGGCCAAAGACATACATAGTAGGTTGATTGGCATCTCTGGAAAATTGTCCGTAGTGTGTGATTGCGTGAGTGAATGAGAGTGTGTGTGTGCCCTGCGATGGGTTGGCACTCTATCCAGGGTGTATCCTGCCTTGATGCCCAATGACGCCTGAGATAGTTCCTGACTTGAGGTAGTTCGGATAAGTGGTAGAAAATGAATGAATGAATGAATGATATAGATATATAGATAGATGAGATAGGTAGCATTAACAGTTGCTGGAATGTCAATTCAAAGTCTGATGACTCAGCGATAATAGTCAATAATGGGCATCTGTGAGCTCATGTATGTTGAAGAGGGTAGTTAGTGCTTTCCTTTTTTCTGTGAACAGTTGTAATGTCTGGCTTTCTGGTGCTATTATTCACAGGAGAAATATGCTAGCCTTCACCCTCCCTGGCTGAGAAATAACTGGTCCCACTAGTTGGTGGATTATTTGCAAATTACAAAACATGTTTGGCTCCATATTACTGAGCTTCAAATGCTCAGCGTGAACTGAAATATGTGACAGAAACTCAGTGGTATTTGTTACACATAAACATCCTGGTTTGCATTTAAGGCACAATGGCTGAGGTGAGCTCTTTACGGAAGCTTTTGTGCTAGTGTGTAGGCGGCAGTAATTAACAGAGCCGAAAACATACATTATTAATAGTAATGGAGTATAATAATGGGCTACTGCGTGACTTGTCATGCCCACCGCCCAAAGCCTTTGGCACGTTGATGTACTCGCTGTTGGGCAATCAAGAGCACTCAGTTGAGCAAAGTCGTGATGCTGTAAAACAAGACTCCAGGTTGTACTTAAAGAACACAGACTAACATTGACCTTGTATTTTTTTATACATCGTAGGTCATGTTGACCATAAACAAAAAAGTACTGAGATAGCATTTAGGCTGTTTTTGCTGACACCCAAAACAAAACTGTTATGTAAATACCCTTTGTGATTGCAACATGCTTGAATAGCCAGTCATTTTTCCCACAGTGGGAATAAAATGTGAAACTGAGAACCTGAACTATTTGCCAGACTTTCAGTGATTGGATAATGCATGCTAGTCAGTGGTGAGATATGAAACTCACGGAATAATCAAAGGCTAAATTCACTGATATTCCTTAACAGTGTTCATACCCTCATCCCCTATAACGGTCTGGTGAGAGATGAATGAACTCAATTTTTGAATATTTTGGACAGGAACAAGGAAAAAATTTAAATAGTCCCACACACATCTTTAGATGAGACCAGACCAGTCCTAGTACTGAGGCTATGTAGCTATGTAGCTATGTAGCTGAGGTGGAGGAACCTTCACAGCAAGAATTCCCACACCATGCTAAAAATGCTCTGTTCTTTTCACAGTATTTCCAGGGGCATAATGGTTCATATTAAAAAACAAAACAACCACAATAACAGCAATGTCCAGATTAGACCTCAAGAATTTTGGGTTTAAATCCAAATTCAAACATATCTGGATATTTGGAGCCCTACACAAATTCAGATAGTTCAATTGCATTACACCCCTAATGGACACTTAAGTTCAGTAGATGTCTTAAGAGTGGAAAAGCAGAACAGATCTAACTTTTGCTGACGTATAGTCCAGCTGGCAGTTTCGTAGATCTGTTGTCAGTCTCAGAACAGCAGTGGCAGACAAGGACTTTAACACCTTGCATGAACTCTAAAGCCTTTTATTATACACCCGTTCAGTTTCCTTGTGCACGGCAGGACTGTAACAAAAACAGACAAGCAGTTGATCTGTTGAGCTGTTTGATGGGTCACTTTGGATTTCGAGGTGATTTAGGAGACATTCCTCCAGCCTTCTCTTCTCTCTCATACTTGTCCTACCTCACACAAGAGCTTTTAACACAAGCCAGATGACTCTCTGGAATAAATTCAAGGAAGGAAAATTATCTTCTCGTTTTTCAGGAGTAAATATTTTCTCCGGTTGGAAGGTAACTGGAAACAGCCGGAGCTGGATAAGGAGAAGAAACAAAGCTCCTGCTGTTTTTTTCTCACACTTTCTTGGTGAGGGAAAATTAGATACAAAACCAACTTCTGCAATACTCGTGATGAAAGAATGAAGGAAGATTAAAGGACCACCCTCCTTGTCTTGGGTTCTGCCTCAATATGAATGGACCTTTGGATCTTAGTGGTATAAAGAGAGGGTTTACAGGATTTGAATATTACCCTGTTGCATTGAGCTGTGTTCTTGAGATTTCATAGTGCTTACTGAACTGGGGGCCAAAAAAAGCAAGTTGTCTTTATTGTCCATTATTATCAGTGTGATGGCTCATAGTCTATCCCTTACTACAAAATAAATAAAAAAATAAAAAATAGTGTCCTGATTTACTCACGCTCACACAAAGGGTCTTAAGAGATTTCTGTAGCAAACCAGACTGATTCCCTCCAGATGTTCCTTTACATCCTGATTCACCCAAACATACACTCAGATTAAGGACAGGAGAACACAGAGCAGAACTGCATGCTCTTCATCCAGATGTACTGTAACATCCTTTCCTGCCCAAACATGCACTTAGAAGGAATCCATTCCTTCCATAAGTCTGAAAGTGCAATACCTGTTCCTCATCCACATCACAGATTCACCAAACAACATTTGGTGGCTATTACTTGAGAAGTTGCCAGAGATTCGGGTGAAGATAGATGGCAGCCTTGTATCCACATGGTAGCGATGAAACGGAATAGAAATACTATTAGTTGTATAATAGATAGTCTGTAGTAAATTAATAACAAGTAGTAAAGGAAATAACCGTGGGACTACTGTGTTTAACGCAGTGGATTTGCTATTTTTCTTTTATTCTTGTTTAGATTTTAATGTACATTAAAACTACTGTTTTTTGGTGCTGTTTTGTGGAAAACTTCATGGACTGGAAAAATGACAAGGACAGGATTGTTCTTTTGAACTTCTACCATTGAAGCCACAAGTTATTCATTTCTATGATGACATAATGTGCATTGTGGTGTTGATTTGTTGAAATCATCCGAATATCACAGTTTTGTGATTTTTCGTTGATTTCAGCGATCACAAAATTGCTTCATGCAGGAAGGACTGATTTACAAAGCATACATAGCAACTGCTTTTTAGGATCTAACAAATAAGTTGTGCAAGTGGGTGGGAGCTTTTTAAAGCTTGCAGGACAAACAAACACTACATTCATTCCCATGAGTATGGACTGGGCCTTGGTCACGCTTGTGGCAGTTAAAAGTAGGCTACTAGATTAGAACTAACTAAATTTGGTAGAAAATCTCACAAGTGGGTATACACAAAATATTAATAACTGCATGGGATTAAAAAAACTCTAGTCTTTAAGACATTACAGTATGAACTCAAGAGAACTGTCAGCGAGATTTCACATCTCAGGCCAACACCGCTGCAATTTCTATAACTATTTTTTTTCCCCCCAATGTTTTATGTGTAGAGTTAATACTTATTTTTGAACCAATGTTTAAGCCATGCCTACTTCATACTTCAGACTGTATACAGATACTGTACTAAAACAGATATTTAGTTTCGATTAAATTTGGACATCACGATAATTACCTAAGCTATATAATAATCATGATATTGCTTTTCTTGAAAAAATAGATTCCAGAATGGAAAATGACTATTTGGGTATTTTTATTCAGTATAAATAAATATGTCAGGACACAGTTTTTTAGTGTTTGAAGAAAACCAAAATTTTAGATGGTTATGAAGAACTTGGGGCATCTTTTAGAGCTCAGTAATGGGTTTCAGATCATTATTTGCTTTGTTTTCTGGAAATTTTCGAAGATATATTTCCCCTAGTAGACTAGGTAAAAAATACTGTACAAATTCTTAAAGCCTACATTAGCATCTACTTTCATATGAGCCATTAACCAACACTGTGGCATGTGATGTGACAAAGAAATCTAATGCTGAACATGGGCACAACTAATACAGATGGAAATTAAGTTTTTGGTGTCTGGTAAAAAGAGTTAATGGGCTTCATAAGCATACACACATGCTTCATAAGCCATAATACTGAAACAAAGGGTATTTCAGTAAAACTTGGAAGTTAGGATGATTGTGGGGGCATGGTCTTCCTCCAAAATATAGCAACTACATAACTCCATAAGAAAGAATAAGAAACAGAAAACAGCAGTTCAGGGTAATGTAACTCAAGACAAAAAGTTCATATTGTATTGGATTATTCATTTTTGGATATAACACTTGGTCGGTTGCTATGTAATTTCAATGGGAACTCCGGTGCTCTCTTTAATCACTGTTATTCACCCATGAGCAACTCTCTCTCTCTCTCTCTCTCTCTCTCTCTCTCTCTCTCTCTCTCTCTCTCTCTCTCTCTCTCTCTCTCTCTCTCTCACACGCACGCACGCACACACACACACACACACACACACACACACACACACACACACACACACACAAAACATCCCAAACAATTACTCACTGCAGAGAAAATGAAAGATAATTGGGCATACGAAGAAAACACCTTTGGTCTTATATCATTAAAACTGAAAGCTTTACTACTTGACAGCTTTATTTTCATTGAAGATGTTCTTCCGATTTCATTCAACGCAAACATGAATGAAATACAGCTTCTTTCAGACTTACACACTCGTTAAAAGAAAACACTCTTATTCACCCACAGATCACAGGCGCTGAAAGAACATTTATACATTTCAAATTTACAGCATTTCAAAGGCTGGCCTGTCTGATGGGAACTTTTAGCTGTGTGTTGGTTACAAAACAATGGCAGAATGGCGGCGTGACTCAGAAAGAAAATCTGTTTACTGGAATTTCCATCCTAAATGAATAGATCTCTTCATTTTGCCTGGACAATAAGCCATAGCATTATTTTTTTTATTTTCTTGTAGACAGGAGAGTAATAAGCTTACGGGTTGTATATGAATAAAAGGTCTTAAAGCATCAACATAATCCATTTGTAAGCATTTAAAGGGTAGAATGTGAGACTGAATTTAAGAAATGGAAAAAATAAAAAATTCTGTGTATGTGTCATTTCATGAGTTAACCTTTTTTATGGGGAGTTTAGGAGCTCAAAAGTAATTTCCTGCCATTCTAATTAGGAAAATTATTGTTATTTAAAAAAAATACCCCACATCTGTCACTGCTAGTCATCATTGTTAATCTAAAATAATAAAAACTAGTACTCTGACTGGGGGGCACGGTGGCTTAGTGGGTAGCACGTTCGCCTCACACCTCCAGGGTCGGGGTTCGATTCCCGCCTCCGCCTTGTGTGTGCGGAGTTTGCATGTTCTCACCGTGCCTCGGGGGTTTCCTCCGGGTACTCCGGTTTCCTCCCCAGGTCCAAAGACATGCATGGTAGGTTGATTGGCATCTCTGGAAAATTGTCCGTAGTGTGTGAGTGAATGAGAGTGTGTGTGTGCCCTGCGATGGGTTGGCACTCTATCCAGGGTGAATCCTGCCTTGATGCCCGATGATGCCTGAGATAGGCACCATCTCCCCGTGACCCGAGGTAGTTCGGATAAGCGGTAGAAAATGAGTGAGTGAGTACTCTGACTGTTGTAGATCAATTCAGGTTAAACTATTGTAGGCCCGAATAATGACCAGGATTCATTCAAGTACCAAGAAGTAAGAATGACAAAATACAAATACATGGCAGCTTATCGATCAATTTACAGTTCAATTTATAAGTTGATTACTTAACTTTTTTTTATTTATGACACATTTAAAAGAATGTCAGTTTGCCAAAAGTGCTACACAACAAGCTAAACTCAGCCAGTCTACCTCAACAGTATAAGGCATAAACTCATGCAGATGCAGGTCAGGACTCTGAATTCAAAATGTGGGGAAAATGTGATCTTTAACTGTGCCATGATTGTTTCTACCACACACAACAATCTCTAGAGTTTATACAGTATGGTGGAAAAAATAAAAAACATCCTGTTTTTTCCTGAGCCTGTTCTCCTGTCAGAAAGATGATCTAGATGAGAAAGATGTCAGAGATCACCCAGTCTAGTCTGACTGAGTCTGACAGGAAAGCTGTAGTAACTCAAATAACCTTTCTGTCCAACGGTGGTGAACAACATCTCAGAATGCGAAACATGTTGATACTCATCTGGATGTTACCTGGCCTGGCACAGCTTGTGAAAAATCTTTCTTAAAAGTTTTTAAGCTCTAGCAATATACATGGGCTTGCACAAGTATTCACCTCACTTGAACTGGTCCACATGTTAAGTTACCCTGTAATGTGTACAGTAAATGTATACATTTCCACTTATTTTTGTTAATGTTCAGCATGTGGCAGATAAGTTATCAATGCCCTCATTCTGAGGCTATTTACTGGTTTGTGAAACAGGTGACCGCTTCTCAGTGGAACTGCTGGACAGTCAGTAAACATGGGATTCCCAGTACTTTCACAATCGGATGCTCTCCTTATCATGAGCAAGCAAGTCACATCCCCAGGCCTTTGATAACAGTGTGTGGCACTTATTTGTCTGTGTGCATGCGTGTGAGTGTGTGTGTGTGTGTGTGTGTGTGTGTGTGTGTGTGTGTGTGTGTGTGTGTGTGTGTGTGTGTGTGTGTGTGTGTGTGTGTGTGTGTGTGTGTGTGTGTGTGTATTGACAGGGATGCAGCGTTGGCCACTTTAGCACTAAAGCCTAATGTTTGTTCTCGGTAATGACTCTCCTGTGGAAAGTGGCTGTGTTTGCTTTTGCCTCCACTGACAGCTGTTTCCTTTGTCCTTCTGGTCTCCAGACCGTCCCACAGTCTTTGTGTCAGCACAGGTGATTATGCTTTATTACGCAATTATATTCTACCTATAGCTTTATACACATATTGTCTGATGACTGCATTGGCATGAACTGTCTTCTTCAATATTATTTTTTTGCTATTTACTGAAACAGTAACCATGATATCAGATAATGAACAGAGAAGTGAATAGATAAACTGAGATGTACATGGAATAAAACACAATCGAATGTTTTGTCACGTATTATACAATTATATCCCTCTTTCAGTATTCACATTTAAATCATTTGCCTAAAATAACAATGAAAAATGATGCATTACACTTTTCATCTCTTTATACTGTAGTTATATTTAATGCTGAGGAATGTCTAGGTAGAAGGTTGATATTTATACTTATTTAGTAATTATAGCAGCTATAAAAAGTCCTTCTCACACCATCCTCTTTTTTTCTTTTACCTAAAGTGCTGACATTGGAAACTCCTGCTATATATTTGCTATAAATGTGTTCATACAGAAAAGTTATAAAAGTCATAGTTAATACTATCAAAAAACAAACAAACAAAAAACCATGCATGTATTAATAGCAGAACAAACTCCAACAAATGTTTAAAAACAAGTTAAGAAAATACACCATGATTAGGATGATGTGCTACATTTGAATGTTATATATGGAATTACAAAATGAGCTATGTTAATTCCAAGTGGTGTCAATTTTTGTATTCATTTCTCAACATTGATGGAATAAAAACAGTTCCTGGAAATGGACCCTGTGACCTTCCGTCAAGCTGCTGTGTACCGTAATACACCAAATATCCCTAAATACCAAAGACTTATATAATTGACTAATAACAAAACTATTCATATGTCTCCTTCATGTATTTATATTCTCTGCTGCTTTACTTTGGCTGTACAGGTATTCCAAAAACACCGGTATGTGTAAATAAATATTATAGGTCTGTGCAGGTTGAAAGCTGCTCAGCACGACCTGTCGTCTCGTATTAAATGCAAACTCGGCTACAAACGAAATGACCTTTATGCTGTGACTTTACGGTATATGATCCCTATGAAGGAAGGAGCCTGACCATAAACGGAGCAAAATATCAGTCTTTAGTAACCTCTTTGTTGCACAACCAAGCTTTCAAATGAAAGTAAATTGTGCAAGTAAAGGAGATTAAAACCTGTGACATCAGTGGAAAAAAGTGGTGGTTGTATGCATCTACATGCTCCCTCACCCCCTTCTCAGAAGGCTGCTATTTGCTCTGGGCAAATGGGCCAATTGCACAACTGTTCAAACGGCTTCTCACAACAACCTGCAGTAAACAGAGAATGCAAGCAGTACTGATTTACACACCACTTCCTTAAAACAAATCCGTTTAACTCTGTTTTTTTCTTTTCTTGCTATAGTACCAAGTATTTAACTCGTTCTGCATTGCTAAGAGCAAAGTCCATCAAAACATCACTTATATGTGAAGAGTTTGATAAGGAAATTTAAAGTTTGGTGCAAACATTTCTCTTTAAATGGTTGTATTGCATCATGCAAATCCTTAACTTGTATTTTTTATTGGTATACAGCACTTAAAGCAACAATCTTCTCTCTCTCTCTCTCTCTCTCTCTCTCTCTCTCTCTCTCTCTCTCTCTCTCTCTCTCTCTCTCTCTCGCTCTCGCTCTCTCTGCTCTCGAGTGAGGGTTATGTAGAGCACCCACCCAATCTCTGTGTCCTCAGCATAACCGCTTGCGAAATTCCTGAAAGTATAAATAGGTGGCTTGTGCATTTCAAATGAGGATCTTGGTCTGAATTTTTCCCAAGCAGACAGTTTTATTATTACTCATGCAGCAAGGGTGGCGTGTGGGATTGCCGTCTTTGGCCTCATCCATGTGAAAATCTTGAATACCATTAGTCCACAAAAGGCTCTTTATCAGACATCCTGTGTTGACCGGGGCAAACCGTCTATAGACGAGAATCATAGAATGCATAAACATAAATAGCGTCGTGTTCAGGCTGATGAGGCCACCGCATAGACGGTGGCAGGGGGGGCGAGGGCAACTGTGTTGTGCAATCAATGGGCTTGGCTAATTAGCATGGGATTAAATAAAGGCTCCATGGCAACCTCTTGACATTTTCCAAAACAAGACTCCTTTCCCTCTATCCGCCACTGTGACACGGCCACTTCTCCTCTGCTGCCAGCGTGATTAGGCAGCTCTATTTATTCCTGCCGGTCCATGTTTGGAGCTAGCCTGAATGTTGCTTTGCATGCTCCAAAACGTCCTAGTAGAAGCAACCCTCTTGACACTGCTAATTTCAGGCATATACTGAAAGCACCATACAAGTTTCTCAAGTGTCTGTCCATCAAGGTTTAATGGAGTGGAAATGTTTTCTTGGTGTTTGAAGGGAACCACAGAAAGCGAGCTTGGCTGCATGTGTGGTCATAAGAAGTTGGAACGTGTTTCAGGCTGTTGGACAAATCTTGTGGGATTTTCCCAATTAGTGCCCTGTTTGAGCTAGGAGTGAAACCATAGTGCTGTCGTAATAATGCCGATAGATTCATGGATCCGTTTCCTATTGCAAGGTGCAGTTAAACTTTATGTTCATAGTCAGATTACATCCTGTGTTGTTGTGGCTATTCAGATGCAGGTCTCAGAGGAGGGATCTGTGAGAACCTCTTCACTTATACACACATACACAAACATTCAGATGAAAACTCAAAGCATTTTAAAAAAACCTTTTCATCTCATGCTTAGGAAAGCTTTAGTTAATTGAATTGTCTAGTAAGTAAGTCAAAGTCACTGATATTTACAGTTTATTGCACATCCTGCATAGTAGATCTGTTCAGTTCTGATTGGTCAAAATTCATTTTCTGGGTTAGTAGAAAATTCTGACTGTAATTGAAATCATAGTTTTATATTAAATGATTATATCGAATATCGTTCCTATAGCAACAACTATTTTCTAAGTTGATTAAAAAGGCTGATGTAAGTGAACAGAGAAAATTTAAAATTGTTTAGATGGTGATGTTTTCTCTAAGCAAACATTTATTGATTTATATTACGTTAACTGAGAAATCTATCCAGTGCCTTCTGTAACCTGGATATTCCACAACATTAATTGTAACTATAAACAGTTGAAAAGCATTTTGTTCCTTTTTTTATTCTTTAATAAAAATGTAAATTATTATAGGACATTTGCAGTGGAATAAATGGAATAAAGCACTTCAGAAATCAAGATTATGGGTATAAATGTTGGAACAAAACCCATGGCATTGCAAGAATAACGCTAATGGCGTATGGGCTGGAAAAAAAATCTAGATTTAATTGTTAATAAAATACATTTCTTAAACTGCAACTGCGACATGAACTCATTTAGACAAATTATGTATTATAAAAAAAAACCTAAAGCAGTTTATTGTTCTGGACTCTTGATTGGGGTTGCAGCCACAATTATAATAATGAATTATTTATCTTTTAAATATTAATAGAAGAACATGATTCTTTTCTCTCATTCTTTTTTACATATTAAATGCTGCCCTACAAAGATGTTCGAGCAACACAGGGATGCATAAATAAATACTGCAGGTCTACACAAACGATTTACTTGAATTATACCTAAACCTTGTGACTTGTACAATCCTGATGATTGTTTAGAATAAGGGAGCTGGATCATAAGTGAACTTTTTGTTTGTTTGTTTATTTATTTATTTTTTCCAGAAAAATCAATCTTTAATAACCTTCATGTTCATGAAAATCCTTGTTCTTGTAAAAAAGCCAGGTCAAGCATAGCGCCAGCTTGGTTCTTGGTTTCTCCAGGCTGCAGTGTCGCGTGTGTGGATTGTAGAAGCTGTAAAGCACTTGGAAAGAAGGAATTACTGCTTACAGCCTTTTTTTTATAGCTAGGCATAAATGGGTCACCTTGTTTTTATGGCGATATTAAAGCAGGAGCAGAGCAGAAAACAAACAAGGAAAAGAAAAGCTACTGAACTTGTGTTAATGGACTTTAGAGAGATTCTGTTCGTGATCAGTGAAATCTGTGCATCAGCACAATATAGTGCTAAACAAGAGCATAGTGATCTTCTAAATAAATGAAACACCACTTTACTCCACGTGCTGACACCCACATTCTACTGTCAGATCTGAGTCTGAGATTCTCTCGTGCTGAGGTAATCCTTTCACATCTCGTTGTTTCCTTTTCATTCTCTCACAGATTCTTTAACCTAGATATCCAGAATTATTTTCTTCCCCATTCCCCGATTTAATCTTGGGTCTCACATTTCACATCAGATTTCTTCCTTGTGAGAAATTTTTGACTTCCTAGTGAGGGAATTTCATAGAAATGGTGAAAGTCTTGCGTGCCATCATTAGTGCAAGGACTCAGTGAGCTTAAGACAAGCATGATGAATCTGTCTGTTAAACAAACACTGACACCTATGTTAAAGAAAGCCACACACACACACACACACACACACACACACATACTTCTAAGCTCCTGATGTGGATCATATGAGGTCACAGCCGACAGACAGGTGCCTAGTTTGTCTTTTACACTGCCGGTGAGCTTATGACCTCGAGGCCTCTCTGACAGATCATATTAGATAAGCCCTTACGCAACACTCTTTGCTGTAGCCAAGATGCCTTTTGGAGGTTGATGTCGAAATCATTAGCGAAAACAGCCTTTGCGTGACAACAGGAGCATGAGAACAACCCTGGGTTAAATGCTGTGCGTCTCCATGATGGTTAATTGTTTTTATTGCGAAACCCAAAATGTAACGCCGAATGAAGTTAAGCTATTTTGTCTTGAAGGTGTGAAAACTGAAAAGCAATAAAGACTGGTAAAGCAAGAAGAGAAACATAAACCTCACCCTCAAAACCAAGCCATTCAGAAATATGATACAATTTGTTGTCACTATGATTGAATAATAATACACCCCCCCCTCTACTCTCTCTCTCTCGCTCTCCACCATTAGCACTGTTAGTGACTCACATAGACACACCCTGTTGATGCCTCCACTGTTCTTTGAAACCACAAAACTGTTTCCCATTAAGACTTCTGTAAAGATGAGTCAGAGGGTGAGGAAGGAATCCCAGGCTTGGACTTATTGACCTAACTGAAAGCCATTGAATGGATGGAAGTCATTCATACAGATGGATATGTAACAAAAGCCTAACAAACTATGGAACCTGTATGTGTCTATACATACGTTTATTCATCTGTGTTACATTGTAAGTCAGGTATTACAAGTACATTTGACTGGATACTACTAGACATGGAGTGATAAAGAAGCAGAAGGGTTGGGAAATCATTTATTCATTTCAATTTGGAATCATCTGCAAGAATATAATCTTAATAGGATGGCGGGGCAAGACATTTGCACTGGCCTGTTGTTGTTTTTTTTACAAATCCAATGTGACAGAAATCACAACCCAATGTTAGATTTCTTATCGAGTTATTCTTGTAGTTCATGTGGTTCTTGGCCTGTTTGACTCTCTGAGTAAGTTTTATGCAATTCATACTCAAACAGCCTATCAGTGATGTCAATATGAATCTAATGTTTTCTGTCAGTAAAAAGGTCAGGGAGGAAACGCTCCATGGCGCCAATAAATATCCTGAATATTATTGTACATATTTGAAAATGAACCTAATATTGAAATAGTTGGAGTTGTAATGATGAGGATGTCTGTGGAATTAGTTTTACTGTTAAAGGGATCCGTCACTGATCAAACATAATAAGCTTAGGTCTTCTTAATATGCATGATGGGATATTGGTAGAAATATTGACGCTCATTTTACATTTTCAGATTTCTAATGAGTGTCTGATGATTAAAAAAATATATATTTTTGCCAGTAAAAATAACAATAAATTCCTTCTCAAATCTGGTTTACGGGTGTTGATTACCTACTCTTACAGCAGCTGACAGAAGTGCTAGTTGTTTTTGTACGTCACGGTTTCTATAGTAACAGCTCATTTGCATGTTAGAATCTCGTTACAATGGAAAATGTATGTATAAATGACATGATGTTTTTTTTTGGTCAGGGGATGTTTATTTCACTTTTATGGAAGGAGTGTACAGTGCAGTAGTCTGATTTTTGCCTATTCAGGAAGAGGAAAAAAAGGGATGTAAATGATTGTCTATAATAAATGCTAGCAGGAAGGAATGTATTTTTTTCAGATTAAGAGCTTTATTCATTAAAAAAGTATATATTGTTGACATTGCTGTAGAATAGAAGGAATAAAACATCTTAAGGCATGCTGTAATTGGAAATAATCGGTTTTAGGGCAATAACAGTACCTCTGCTTCACACCACCATGTCTAGGGATTATTATTCCCTTTAACAAAAAGTGTTTGCTTTCTTACCTGACTACTGTCTTATCACGCACTAGTCACCATTTGTATACACTACTGTGCATTTGTTTCTATCAAATAATAGCTTCTGTTTAAGCAAGTGAGTCACAATAGACCACCAATAGAAAAAACATCTCATTTGCGTATGCTTTAGAAAAACCGCCCCATGAGTCTCAGTGTTAAAGAGCAGGAGTTATTTATTTAATTATACTCAAACAATATGTATTGTAATATGTATCTATGACTGTCTCAACCACTGACCACCTGTCTGAGACATATACGTGTATTGCATCCGGTAAGGCCGGATTGGCTGGGCGAGTTACAGTGAGTCACTCAGTTGATCTCCAGCTCTTTCCCCTCACACACACACAGCGTCAATGACTCACAGCATCAAAGGCTGGCCTCTCTTTGTCTCCATTTGCTTCTCTTAAATGAGGGACTGGACATACATATTTTAATCCAGTTCCTGACTTGAAAAGAGCTTGCAGCAGCAAACTACATCTTTATATGCTGAATGTTGAGAGGCTACACGTTAATCACACTTGCAGCCTGCACTGGTTAGTGTTACTGTGTGTTTGTGTGAATGAAGGTAAAGGGAAGGGCAGAAGGGAAAGAGCTGATTGTCATTTCACTCCTGACTCATGCATGACTGACACAAAAACCATAAAGAACGGTGACGCAGATCTCCGGGTGGGTCAGGCTCCACTGTGGTGATACTATGTATACACACCTGAACTATGCGCTCTATTGGAGACAGTTTATTAAGAACTCCTGTAGCCCTGCATATTCATGCAGTTATCAAACCAGCCAAATATGTGGCAGCACCACAGCTCGGAAAATGCCGAAAGACAGAACGGCTGGTTTGCATAATTAAGAAAACCAGGTGATGTTTTTCCATTTTTGGGTGATCTTGTGCTCAAATGCAGCCTCAGATTCCTGTTCTTGCCTAACAGGAATAGAAGAGAATAGAATAGAATAGAATAGAAGTGAAGTGATGTAGTCTTCTGCTGCTGTAGCTGTTCCATGTGTTATGTGTTCTGAGACATATTTCTTCTCACCATGGTTGTAAAGAGTTAATTGAGTTATTGAGGTCTTCTATCTATTCTCTGTAAACTCTAGACTGCTTTGCATGAAAATAATTCAATTGCATCATAAATACTTTAGTGCATGCATAAGGAAATGAATGGGTGTTCTGGTATCCCTAAAAAAAAGTGGCCAGTGACTGTATATTATAGGACTCTCAGGATCCTTTCATGATCCGTTTATTGTGCAAGAATTAATTTTATATTACAAAGCGATCGTTTAGAAATCACACACGTGTGTCACATAATGAAGTTGAATCTGGTGAATTAACACTGCACTGAGGAATAAACACTGTTGGCACTAGACAGTCAAAAGCACTTTTTCGAATGATACTGTATAAGGTAAAAAAAAGTAGTAAAAGTAAAAGGTGTAATATTACTATACATGCATAACAGAAAAAGGTTTTAAAAATGGCAAATCTTTACAGGCGCCGATGATAAAGCTAAAGATTACTGCTGGTGGATTAAGTAGGTGATAGATGGCTGTGCAAATGAGAAATATTTAACACTGTTTAAAAAATACTATGGCACAAGAAGCGGTTAAGCAGGTTTCTTATTTCTCATCATCTGTAACGTCTTCCAAATCGTCGTCGTCGTCGTCGTCGTCATCATCGTCCTCCTCCTCCCCATCATCATCATCATCATCCTCACCTTCCTCATCCTCTTCAACACCTTTCTTCTTCCCTTTTGAAGCCTTTGACTGTTTTAGAAATGAGCAGTTTAACTTTTTTGTTTCAGTGTAACGAGACTGACACGGAATTATTAAGTAAAACTTTGTAAGCTGTTCTGGTTATGATGATATTTGGAAATAAATGCGGCATTCGAACACATGCAGCGAATGTGAACTTGCTGAATGTGTTGAATGAACACGCACAATAACGTGATTCACACCACCATAGGTTAGTAATTTGGTTCTATGCAATCATCCCCGATCCTCTGATATGTCCTGACCTGAGATTGCAGATTTCCTTTAACCGTTTTATAACACTTTGTGTTGTAATCAGCAAAGACTAAGAAATAAGATGCATCGTTTAAGGAGAGCATTAATACTTCCCTTGTGGATCATCAGGTAATAAGTAATGATATGCTAGTCAATAACTGATCTCGAAGTCTGTAAATACCGTACAAGTACAGAACTAAATGTATATTTGCTGAAAGAAAGATACTAGAAGCTCTAAGTGTGCTGTAATTGCTGAGCAGAGAAGCAGGAAGCTTTCTAGCAAAATAGGAGAAAATATGAGTGGTTTATGACGAGCAATCCAGTAATTAAATAGGTGTAATCAACAATAAAGCAAATGAAACCGCTTACAAAACATGGGGGAAAATGTTTGATGATGGCTATATTTAGTGTTATAACACTCACCTGCAATGTGCTTGATTTACTCATAGACATGCCGGTGTGATATAAGGACATTCTGGAATTAGAACGTATGATCTCTATGCCTGACTGATAGTCAGGGGGATGCAGGGTGCTCCGGAAAACCTGACAAAACACAAACAAGGCTTATGAAGAAAGGTTTCTGTGAAAAGTTATGAAAATCTTATCATATGTCATAAAAACTTGTATGAAATTTAAATATGTAACTACATAACCTGTCCATGGACCATGGCAATATGTTTCAGGTTTGTATCTCTTATTATCGCTTAGTGATTAGATTACAGTGTTTGATGTTGTCTCAATTATTATCACTGAACTCGATTAATAGAGTATTATGGACGAGAGATTGAAAACTATAAAGGTAATAAATATGGCTTTCAAAATGTTAGAATTAGCAGAATAATTTCGAACGGATCTATGGGGCAGTGGGAATTGTTAAAACAAATAAAATCTCAGTGATGCTGAATGCCATAGTTCAATGTCATAGATAGGTAGGTTTGGTCGTTTAGCTCGTGGGATTTTCAGAACAAAACATCCAATGAGCAGCATTCGGTAGAAATTAACGCCTTGTTGATGAGAACGGCCAGACTGGTTCATGCTAACAGAAAAGCTACGGCAATGTCCACTCGTTACGACTGTGGTGAGCAGAAGAGCATCTCAGAATGCACACCATGTCAAATCTTGAGACAGTGAGGCTACAACAGCAAGCTGCAAAAGCTTTTAGTGAGACACATTGTGCTGCTGCTATAGTGGATGTCACTGACTGGATAATGAACGAATTCATGGCTTTATCATCACCACATACATTATAGTTCAGTGGAATTCCTTTCTTCGCATATCCCAACTGAGGAGGTTGAGGTCATATCGCAGGGTCAGCTATGATAAAGTGCCCCTGGAGCACGGAGGGTCAAGAGCCCAACAGTGGAAGCTTGGCAGTGCTGCGGCTTGAACCCCGATCCTCCGATTAACAACACAGAGCCTTAAGCCTTAATGGAGGTGTACAAGCCTTCCTAATTCCCAAAGTGGACGGCGAATGAACATGAATCTGCTACTTATCTCAGGCACTTCATATAACATGTTGACACTTTATTAACCTCTGTTAAATATTACTGAGATTCAGATTATGATATGTAGTGTACATATAACAACCCTGCAACCTTTCACATATTTCGTAACACCTCGTGTTAATTAAAACCCATTGTGACTTATAATATTGTTTCGTTCTTCACTCAGACAGAATCGTATGGCTTTATTAACATTATTGTTGCTACCATTCCACTGCAGATCATGGATGGCATGCTAAGCAACCAGTTGTCCTCTTGTACCGAGCAGACAGTTCACGGGTTGAAATAATTCAATTGGATAGCTTGCAACCGTAAACATGCTGATTGTATATAAGGAAGTCCTGCTTTTCAGTACAGAACTAACTGCAATTGTAAGATAAGTTTGGTAAAGATAACCCTTAACAACACAGGTCTATCGTAATCTTACCACAAAGCAAGCGCTGATTTTGTTTTCTACTAACATTGCAACAGAGTTGACTGGTTTTTGACTCATGTTGCAAAAATCCTCATACCAAAGCCATTGTACTATAGTTTAGTTTCAGTGCCAAAAAGAGCAGGCCAAACTGGATACCTGCCAAGTAGCTAATACACACAATATAAGGTTTATTGTGGACGGGTTTCATGGTCGTATTTGTGAAAAACAGCAGTTTATACACGATCTTCTGATTCATAGTCTTTATTCTCTCTTTAAAGAAAGCTTCCTGGAAGATTTGGTGTAGATTTACTGTAAAACCCTGAAGAGTAAAAGCTAGAAGGTCAAAGAGGTAAAAGAGGAAGCTAGCTGCAGAGCAAGTCCTAAACGGCATCTGGCATGAGGTACAGAGGCAATTATTTTATACCCTGCACATGCATGTATGTCGAGAGTAAGAAGTCATTTGGGAATTTGCCCTCTGGCCTGACAAACACAGCAACCATAGAAACAGCCATAAAAGTAGTTTGGTTTCATTAAGCCTTAGCACCTCTTATAAAGACACGTACATAAGACAATTTCAACTAATCTTTTTATTATTATTTTATTTGAACCAATGCCTACAAATGAGTTATTTCATTATTGTCTTAATGATTTGAAACATGTTTTTAGTAAGGGGGGGGGGGGGTCGCTTATAAAAGCCTGAAAGTTATTTCCTGGGGATGTTGTCAAAATAGCCACCATGCAGACAGACTTGATTACGTTCTATTCAACTCCAATCACTGCCAAATTCAGTTCAGTGTAATTAAACTGCCACTTCTTTTACGTCTAATAAACACAACGACATCTTAAGACTGGGAGCATTTGGCAGTCCAGATCAAAAATACATAAACATGACCAAATATAAAAAAGAAATAATATAAATCTACTCTTAATCAGCCAAGCCAAACATCTATTTCAGAATGTCTGTCAAACTGTCACATGGCAGAGACTCTGTATAAAGTAGTCTATGTAGTCAGATGTAGTCTGCTGTACTGACACAATGTGGAGACTCTGTATAAGACCATGATAAACCTGCGCTATTAAAAAAAAGATTTTAAAATTTACCACTGGTTGCGAAGGATCTTGGCTAAAGTGTGGTGAAAGGAAACGGTGCTCTCTATTATCTAATTAAAACTGATAGGCTTTTTTGGTATACGTTTATCTAATGAAATAGAGAATTAAAGTCGTTCTCTTAGAAAGCTGTTCAGTGCATTTGAACTCTTATTGCAGGCTTACTGGAAAAACCTCACCATATAAACAAAAATGATTATTGTCAGAACCTTCAAACAAAACAAAAGACACGGCTGAAATAAGCCCATTACCTCTAGATCTGCTTCTTCATCCACGTTTTTGATGTACTGATAGGCAGTAGTGTACACCTCCAAAGCTTTGGCATGAAACGCCATCTCCACCGTCACAAACTCGCCCAAGATATTCTGCAAAACAGAAAAAGGCAGCGGCGTTATTCTTACATCTGTAGAACTGTATAGCACTGCGTTTGCATTCAAATCGAATTAAGTCAACAATACAGTACACCTTAGGAAAAATGTATGGGATTCATATGAACTGGATGCACTGCAAGA
This sequence comes from Tachysurus fulvidraco, assembly GCF_022655615.1. Taxonomy (NCBI): domain Eukaryota; kingdom Metazoa; phylum Chordata; class Actinopteri; order Siluriformes; family Bagridae; genus Tachysurus; species Tachysurus fulvidraco. The sequence goes on along the minus strand of NC_062524.1, from coordinate 9,001,013 downwards.
ATGTATTAAACAGTACAGTATTTGAAGGTCTGAGCTCGCTGTAGGTAAAAGTTTTAATATATTATTTCTATATAATGGAATCAATATATCTGAAGTGAAAAGAATTACACAAAACTTCTCCGTTTCAAAAGTCTAAGTCAGTGAGACCCATTTTTGGCTTCGGCTTGCTTTTCTGGAAGTAACCCATGCTATCATTCTTGACTGACTGCGTCACAGTTGCTGATATTTACTGATATCTTCCTATTCAGTGTTTTTTCGTCTGTGCCACTGGCTACCACAAAACATCAAAGAATATCAGATCCCCATTGTGTTTAATGGTTACCAAACTTTTCGTTTCGTCACCTGCTACTTCTTTTTTCTCCAAATATGCCTTTGGCGATTGTTGATTTTTTACTTTACAAATCTATAGAACTTGCTTCAAAACTGCCTCTGGCTTATCTTGATTATGTTTTGTATACTTTAGTTGTTCACTTGATGAAGTCGCAGGTAAGGTTTCCTTCAGATTATGTTTGTGCGAGCGATTCTGTAGAAAGCTGCACCACCTACTTCTCTGTAGTTTTAGCATACAGGCAGATTTTACTGAGGATTTGCTTAGTCCTCCAGATCTTGATTTGACTTCCACAATTTTTCTTATGCCATTTTATAACCACACCCTCCAGTATCACCCAAATGAGGATGAGGTTCCCTTTTGAGTCTGGTTCCTCTCAAGGTTTCTTCCTCTTCCATCTAAGGGAGTTTTGCCTTATCACAGTCACCGGAGTCACCTCAGTTTTGTTCATTAGAGATAAATACAAACACATTTAAAAATATTTAATATTAATCTTGAACTTTTGTCTAATTATAATATTTGTATAATATTACACTTTTTGTATTATATTTCTTATGTTCTGTAAATTACTAATATTAAACTTTTTGTATTATATTTCTTATGTTCTGTAAATTAATAATATTAAACTTTTTGTATTATATTTCTTATGTTCTGTAAATTAATAATATTAAACTTTTTGTATTATATTTCTTATGTTCTGTAAATTAATAATATTAAACTTTTTGTATTATATTTCTTATGTTCTGCTCTGAGAAAATGTCCACTGTTTAAAGTGCTATACAAATAAAAAATAATTGAATATGGAGTAAAATTTTGTTTTGACATTTCAGACTGTGAAAAATTACAAACAAAAAGATTGATTTTTTTAAATTAATCTATTTTAAAATATAAATTGTTTATTTAATCATTTATTATAGTTTGCTCTTTTCCCTTTAAAAAAAATCAACAAAATATTTGATTTGTCCAGACGTTCCCAACCGCCCAGCCAATTGTTTCCAATTATTATGATTATATCTAAAGAAGATACCGCTATATATCCTGATAAAAGGCAGCAACAATAATGAACAGATAACATTAGAAACATCCATATGTTATCATTTAAATTAGATACACTACACTATCAGCTCATAGAATGGATTTCTTCTTCTTTTTTTTTCTTTCTATTTTTCTGCTACTTTTAGAAAAAAAAGGACATTAACACTATGGAATAACAGACCATTTGTAAAAGTTCTAAATATAATTTACTTGTTCTGAAAATCAATTTGATCTTCTTTAAAAACTTTTTCTGTTACTTTTTCTTTATCTAATTTTAAACTAGAAGATGCAAATATATTCAGTATCTAGCCTGCCCATGTCTTTCAGTCCTTTATGTTTAGCATCTTTACTTGTACTTTACTCAACTACAGAGCTGTATATTGATCATGGCTGCTCTGTCTACACTATTGTATTATGCTGTCTGTCCTGCACTGTCTTCTGTCCTGCATTGTTTGTACACATGCACTATGTAAACCTCTTAGTGTACATAGATCTGTATTTTTTCATTTCACTGTGTACTGAACCAGCTATATACTGTATGATTGAAATGACAATAAAAGCTTCTTGGACTTGACATGGTAGGATATAAAGCTTGACTAAATACAATTCACCCTTGGATTTCTCAAGCAGCTAAACAATTCTACGATCCTATTCAAAATAAATTCTTAGGTAATAAATCTAGAGCTACATAGACATTTGGTTCCCGCTGTACGACTCGTAATGATGTAACACTTTCACCCGCCAGACAGAAAACTGTGCAGTCTCAGTAACCTTGATATCTCGGATCTTCTGACATTCAAACAGGTCTATTGTCTCCTCCAGCTGGCGAGTCATGCGTGTGGCTTCCATCGTGGCTCGCTGCAGCTCGCTCTCAGCCTGTCACGACACAACTGACAGTCACGATGCAGAACTAGCTGTTCACACATGCAGTCTGTCCATGTACTGTGGAGCTCATGTCAGGAAATCAGGTCCAGTTCTAAGCTTACTTCTATGTGCACTGCAATTTGCAGTAATTCTGCACAAATGAATAAATATTCATAGTCATTTCAGATGTGAAGGCTTACCTGTGACTGTGAAAATCTGTTAAGGAAAGCTCTTTACAGGAATAAAGTGATAATCAGGCTACTGATATTATTCATAGAAATAAGTATAATATTCCTTTTTTCTCTAACCTAACGAGCTCAAGCCACTGCTTCGGAGTACTTTTATTTGAAAAAAAGGACTATTAAAGGACTAAAGAAGCCATTGCAGAGAGCCACAGTGCTTCTTTGTTTCCTATAATCATGCATTTTAAGTGAGGTCAAATATCTCAAACGTACACAAATACACAAACATTTAACATGACATGAGAAAGGCTAAGAGAGAAAGTGGAGGAAAGCGGTCAGTCATTTTGTATCAAATTCTTCGGGTGAATTCATGAAAACGAGGCAGGGTCGCGTTTTTACAGAGCAGTGAATGAATACTATTATAAAAACTCTTATTCAGATTGACTGTGTGTCTTTTCCCTTTTGCACAGGCTACAAGTATCAGCAATGGCAGCAACAAAAGAGAAGTAAAATGATGAAACTGGAAGTTTCCATTGATGATGCATGAACATTTAAAAATGAAAGTATTTAGGCTAAGCAGTCTTCAGGTCCTGCATGAATAGTGAAATTATCTTAACAAGCTGACTTTAGTCTCTCATCACTGACTGTTTTATGGAAGTGCTCATATAGCACAGAATAGAATAGAAGCCTTTATTATCGCCACATATACATTGCAGCACAGTGGAATTCTTTTCTTCATATATCCCAAATGAGTAGGTTGGGGTCAGAGTGCATTGGCAGCTATGATACAGCGCGCCTGGAGCAGGGTCAAGGGCCCAACAGTGGCAGCTTGGCAGCACTGGGGCTTGAACCCTGATCCTCCAATCAACAACCCAGAGCCTTAAACATGAGCCACCACTGCCCATTCCCAAAGCAGTAATGTTGGCTTGTTGGAGTAAAGCTAATGCAGTTCCACAAATCTTGAAATTTATTGCATTGACTTTTAAGCTAACCCTAACCCTATTTTTTTATTCCTTCATTAGAAGAACGTTCTAATCTATAGACCCAGACTGTCTGTTTTCTTCTACTAACGCAAACCACCTTTGAGTTGTTTTTTTTTTTCTCGACTCATAGCCTGGTGCAATACAAGCCTGAACCTGCAGTGTTTATTTATGTGTAGTAAGACAGATTAAAGAAGAAAGGAGCAGGAAGGAAGGATACAATGATCTGTCTGTCAGAGGGGTTCCTATGTCTCGTTTTCTCCAGCTGCTGCATCTGCTTTGCTTCTCGGTTCCTGGCACTCTGGGCAAGTTTCAGGTCCTCCTGTAGGTTCAAGAAATGTGTGAGGAGCAAACTGTGAGGAAAGATGATGTGTTAACAAGAAAAAAATCTATAGAATTTAGCTAAATCAATTGTAAACAATTTACCTAAATTACACTTAATTAGCTATTAAACAAATCTAAATAAGCCAAAAAACCTTTACAGATTAACATTACAGATTATCCTGACCCCCAAAAAACCACACACACACACAATATGCATAGAAAAACAAACACAATTAACAATCTACAAGATACCTGGAGATATGAGCATAAAAATCTTAAGAAATCAGACTAATTTTAAAGGAAGCATTCAATAGGGCTTTTAATATTTAAAATAGTTCCCCTTGTTCTAACCCTGTTTGCGGATACCATGGCTTCGTTGGAGCATGGTTTTCCACAAAGGTAAAAAAGGTGTGAGACATTTCTTTACCCGGGGTTAAGGATGCATGGTTAGGAGCAATAATATAACCTAGGGTTGAGTGCTGTGTAAAAAGCCCTTCTGTTGTGCTGACTGAGAAACACCAAGAGAGCTGGAAAGGTGGATTTTGCATTTTCTCACATATTTGGTGTCTGAAGCAATTTATGAAAGGAAACGAAACATTAGACCCTTCCAGCAGAGGGCGCTCCACAATAAAGATACACAATACCGGCACACTTAGATGAGGCTATTAATTAACAAATAATAACTGAAAATGATGAGTGTGCCAGTAAAAAAAAACATGAGTATCCAATAGAGTGCAGACCACAAATTAATACCTCAAGTGATATTAGCTCAACATTAGAGATGGAAGCTCAGACATTTGAGGAGAGGTAAATGTAGTCAATGCTCCTATTGGCGTGGTTTGGGCAACTGTCTAGGATGTCTCTTTTGGACATGCCCATTTGGAAAGTCCAAAAAATAGGAAAGATTATAGCTCTAGTCTAGCCTAGGAGTGCCTGGGTATTCCTGGGGAGAAGCTAGGTCTGGGCATATTTGCTTAGACTTATGCCCCCGTGACCTCCGAAACAGACAAGCAAAAGAAAATGGATGGATGGATGGATGGATTGATTGATACTAGCAGAACAGACATGGTATCCATGAATCATCATTGGTATCCCAATAATCTGATGTAGCCATTGTGAGATGGGTGATATTTTTAGCCATTAGGTATCCTGCCCTTCAGGAACGTGCTCCATGCAACTCTTCAGTAGTGGGTTTATGGCTTGCCAAATAAAACGGGAGGAGACTAAGACTTCCGCAGAAGGCCCGAGGGAGTGGCTATCCCTCTGCAAGTGTTGTGCAAGGCAGTGTTTCTCATGGGATAAAAAAACTGCGTGACCCAAAAGTGATGCACTGATGGTCTGTTCAGACATGCTGGTTTTCCGGATACTAAAATATGTGCTCATTTTTCCAGGGATTCTTTGACTGCTGAGACAAAGAGATTATGCAGTATTCACTTGTCCAGCATATAAGATGCACATTTGCACATATCAAGTGTAGAAGACTGCATTAAGCACACCTGGTGCTATGCATAATTCAGGATGGTGGAGAGTTTCCACATATCGTGAACTAGGTCCTGGACAACGGTAGAAGCTGTTGATCAACTCCCTCACAGAGGGATCCAATTCTGTAGAAAAGTCAGTTCAGCTGGAATAAATCAGTAAAACCTGCGTTTACTTGGTGAGAGGACAATAAAATACTGAGGAAAAAAAATTGACACTTGCTTTGTCAGCATAATTTTCCAGACAAAATAGTCTGTAAAGAAAATGGTTTTAAATAATAAAAAAGATGAATAAAATATCTAAAGCATCAAGTGTCCTAGTCTGGTCTGAACAACACATTTAAACAGCAATGTCCCATGTGAGTCATGATTATAGAAATAAGCTAATGCTGCCCTCGTGTGATCATTTTAGGTAAAAGGTGATGTTTCGGATGTGTGGTTTAAAGGTTTCAGGTGTTTCGATAGATCAGAACTTACCTTTCTCTGTTTCACAACAGAACCATAAGCTTTCAGTGGCTCAACCACTTTGGCATCAAGTCTTTCCACCTGTGAGCAATGATTATACACACACACACACACACACACACACACACACACACACACACACACACACACACACACACAAACCTCATAATATAAAAAATACACAATAAAAAATAAATAAATGATAATTCCACAGTAAAAACTGAAGACGACTTCTATGTAGATTTAGCATGATTCTAAACTGAATGAACTAAATCCATAATTATTATCATCCTTCATAGAAATGTAATTATATAATTAATAGTAGGCAATATAAATATAATTTAGAATTAAACAATAATTTTTATTCAATTCATTTAAAAAAATGCACCACAACTAACATAAATCAAATTTACAAGATGATTCGTTTACATTCTTTGATCGGATCAACTGCCCTGTTCTGATCAAGTCTCAGGAATAAGTTCTCTTATGCAACGTTTTTTAAAGGCTTGGGTCCGAGATTCTTGAACAGTTCTGTTAAATTTTTAAACTGATCTTTGAGGTCTCTTTTTTTTTTTTTGGTCTCCCTCTCTGTACTTTTATTTATCTTTATATCCATTACTTGTCTCGTGCATCCTCCTGGAACTTTGGCATTTGTTTTTAACTGACAATTAGTTTGCTTTTCTTTATGTCTGACTGTGTGTTTCTCACATAATACTGATGTCTGGTAGTGGAAAGTGAAGCAGTTTCTCCAATTATTATGTGAATGTTCTTTGTCCATTCTTCTAAAGGATGGCAACAATTCTGGACTCAGTGCTATAAAGAGAATATACTAGAGCTTTTACCAACATACCTGGGCTTGTCTGTAGTCCTGAATTTTAGCAAGCTGATCCGCAAAATTCTTTAGTCCATTTTTCAGAGTTGGTGTCTCTGTGTCTGCGTAGAAGCCAATCTCATTGACCAGCAAGTCAGCCTTGTCCCTCAGTCGTGCTGTTTTACGTACATAAGCTGCAAAAAGCTGACACAGGTCCCCAAAATGTTTCTGCACATGAGTGAGGTTCTCCTGGATCTGCTTGTTCTGTATGTCTCTTTAAGAAGCATAAATGCCAACACAACATAATGGAGAAAGGCAGCGCATGGTTTAGTTTTTTTTACACAAAGCTTTAAGGTTTGCATTATAAACATCACTCCATTGAGATTCACCATGCATACAACTAACATGCATGCAAGATTATGTGTTATTCCAAAAAAAGGACATTTAATGGAGTAAAAACAAACAAACAAACAAACAAAAAAAAAAAAACAACAGTTTGAGCAGGAATTATTCTGTGCAACAAGTTATATAGTTTCTTATAAAATTCTCAACTGAACTAAATGCACTAATATTCCAAAGAGTACAAAGAATAAAATTTACAAGAGTGGCTTGTGTAAAAGTAATAAAAGAAACATTTCTGTCTTCTTGCTTTATCTAGAAAGCTAGCTAACAAACACTGAAACACTCGATATATCCAAAATCCTGCCAAATTTGATCTAAATTCCCCTATTTTAACCCCTAAACGCTTATATTTCTCGTATCTAATAGCTAGTTAATGGTAAGAAGGTTAGCCAGTAAGCTATATAACCTTACTGGCTAACTAGCTAACAGTCATTAGCCACCTAGAAACACAGGTATTTACCTCGCTCTTGCATCCGGAGTGCGACTCATGATCATGTACAAATAACGACTCGCTAATAAGAGAATTGCTTTCTGAGAGGTTTTCTTTCTGCTGTGTTTTTATACGACTCGAATACAGTTTGTGTTTCCGAGTTAGCTAGCATGAGCTAAATGGCTATGTGGGTAAATATTCGAGAAAAGCGTGCGCCGTTTCCATGGAGTTGCGCTGCGAGTTTCCGGCGGAAGCTGCTTTCAGAATGGGGATCAGAATTGGGAACATTTTACATCATGAATATGATTGTAAAGTTTCATTCATTCATTCATTCATTCATTCTCTACCGCTTATCCGATGCCCGATGACGCCTGAGATTTTATTTAGATATTTTAACAGCTTAAAGACATTTTAAATTAAGAACAAATAAAAAAATTGTATGAATAGTTCTTTCACAAACCCCTTAAAATGCACTAATAATATATATTTATATTAGTGGGCACACTGTAATAGCCCACTATAGCAATTATTATTTTTATTCAATAAAACAAAGAGACACTTTACTTTTTTATTCATTTAAAGTAACATTTAATATTACTAAAAATCCACAAAACTAGCTCCTGTTGTTGTCAGTTACACACTATCAGCTATAAATATGTAAATATATAATATAATATAAAATAATATAATTTAATGTGATATAATATAATATAATATAATATAATATAATATAATATAATATAATATAATGTAATATACTTTTAATTAATATAATATAATATAATATAATATAATATGTCGCTCAATCACATTTAAAAAAAAAAAAACACAAAAAAAGTCCTTATAAGTCCTACATTTATTGTTGTAGTGAATCTATGAAACCAGTCAGTTCCTGTTCTAATGCTGTTATAGCAGCTATAAACTCTTATTCCCTTTCCAGCCTCTCTTTGTATATGTTTGTACTGTGTATATGTATTGTGGCTAAAAATGTACTGCTACAGAGCACTAATACTAGAGACTCCTACAATAAGTGCTAAGTAAATAAATATGTACTTACATAATCAGCAATCATAAGTCCATGTGATCAGGATACCATAAAATAATAGAGCAAATGCATTAATAAACCCTTGACATGAATTAAAGGTAGAATGACTGCCAAAGCTGTTGTTAAAGCAAATTGATCGGCACTTTTTTAATCAAAATAAGGAATTTAACAGTGTTGTCATATACAAGCAATAACTCACTTCAGGATGTGCTGCTGTGGGAATATGTTCGAGTTTCAGGGTGGTAACAATGACAGTCAGTGCTGGGCTGTGACACACCATTGTTCATTTATTGTTTTCTATGATTATCATGTTTAATTATTTACAAGAGAATTGAAAGTCTGGCAATGGGAATACTTTGTGATAAATGTGGGGTCTGACTGATGTAGGATTTGGTCATAAATAACATCCATGAATCTGTCTATTTATTAGTGCCATCAACATTACACACAGTACAGTGAACAATTTGTGGCCTAATTTGTATTAGTCTGCTAATGTACCCTGTCTGATCAGCTGCCAAAATATAGACCGAGCTGGTCGGGCTGGTAGGCCAGTTTTGCCATCTGGTAGGTTAGTTTCCAGTTTGTTTATTGCGGTTCTAATCTGACCAATAAATGTTTGAGATTTTCGACTGAATAGATTTTTTTATAATAGCTTGCATGCCCTGTAGTGTTGTGTAGCGTTGTACATGTCTACCAACATTTACCACACCTTCATCTTCACACACACACACACACACACACACACACACACACACACACACACACACACACACACACACACACACACACACACACACACACACACACACATGTGTTAAGTTTGTTTTGTGTCTCGAATATAAATTTGCACAACTCATCCTTCGATGCTGCTCCTCAGCCACTTCTACAGGCTTTGTAACATTGCCAAAACACGTTGACATTAATGGGAATTCACTGTGACGCGCTGTTTCAAATGCATGAATGTCACCAGCTGCTCTGTCTGTCTCTGTGGAGGATGTCCAAAAACCTTAATTATCCTGCTTAATCATCCGTGGAATTGAAACAGGGGAGATTCCTCTGCAGCAGATTGTATAAAACACAGTTATTTTGCTTTCTGGAATTCCATCTATGGCACAAATCTGCACACTTGATAAATACTGATTTATTTTCATAGCTGTTAGTAAAAATGTTTGTAGCGTGTTTACTAAAATGACAAAGTAATCAGGGGAATCATGGGAATAATGTAATGTATGGGAATAAAATCATGTAAACTCCACATCAATTTGTGTTATGAATGATGAATAAGGCAAGAAGTTCACGGTGGATTACACAAATTGCTTGACAATTTACTGCATCATAAAAAAAACAATACAAAACAAAACACAACCAAGCTACAGTGTGTTGTGGTATGAAATGCCACCGGGTGGCAATATGCCTCTTTCCTTAAGATCTTCAGCTTTACATTCTTCACTGGAAAAAACATATATATATTGTTTTATTATATTATATTTTATATATATATATATATATATATATATATATATATATATATATATATATATATATATATAGTTTTAAGCAAATTAGTCAGAAATTAGAGTCAGTAAAATATATATTTTTGGGGGTAAAAAGTGTATAGTTATGAAAGTTAGCAATGTGGTCCTGGATGATTAACTAATTAGGAGATTAAAGTGTATTAACTAGATGTTGGACTTC